>NC_052311.1:31882347-32182347 GCF_016432855.1 Salvelinus namaycush
GTTCTTCTTTGTGATCCGAACACCTCAAACTAGATTTGTCTGTCCATAACACTTTTTTCCAATCGTCCTATGTCCAGTGTCTGTGTTCTTTTGCCCATCTTAATCTTTTCTTTTTATTGGCCAGTCTGAGATATTACTTTTTCTTTGCAACTCTGCCTAGTAGGCCAGCATCCCGGAGTCGCCTCTTCACTGTTGACGTTGAGACTGGTGTTTTGCGGGTACTATTTAATGTAGCTGCCAGTTGAGGACTTGTGAGGTGTCTGTTTCTCAAACTAGATACTCTAATGTACTTGTCCTCTTGCTCAGTTGTGCACCGGGGCCTCCCACTCCTCTTTCTATTCTGGTTAGAGCAAGTTTGCGCTGTTCTGTGAAGGGAGTAGTACACAGCGTTGTATGAGATCTTCAGTTTCTTGGCAATTTCTCGCATGGACTAGCCTTCATTTCTCAGAACAAGAATAGACTGACGAGTTTCAGAAGAAACAATTTCAGATCATTTTGATGTTATTTTAATGGACAAAAATGTGCTTTTCTTTCAAAAAGAAGGACATTTCTAAGTGACCCCAAACTTTTGAATGGTAGTGTATACATTTTTGATGACTTTATCATTTAATTCCAAGTCATCATCTCATCTTTATAGAGCAGCTGTCTGACAAAGTCACAATTTTAGTAGTTCTTCAAAGTAAATAAGGCATACTTATATGACTGCTGAATAGCAACTATCAATCACTTAGATCATTTATTTTCAGGTAGAGATACCTCGGTAAGCAACTGCTTTCTCTCCCTCTTGCGCCTTCTCTATTCTCTCCATATCCATCAATGAGGTCTCCATGTCTGCTCCACCAGACCGAGACCGGACAAGTAAGCGGGCACGCAATAGATTATGTTCATTGTCATTAATTACCTAATTTTCTGCGCTAAGCTATGTAGAATATTGGCCTGTTGGAAACTACAACTCCCTAGTACATCGCACAGTTCCGTCTTCATCTGATGTTTCTCTACAGAAACAGATTTTCGAGCTCACAGACAAAAACATTCAACATGGATTTCAAATAATTGAACCGACGTCGTTGAATTAGTTGTTTAAAAAACTAAAAATAACTGAAATGTAATTTATCACTCAGCACTACTAGACAGTATTTTGCAGAACAGCATTCCACCTTTATGGTCCGTTTCATGTGAATTCATGATATCTAATATATATGATTATAGAGCAGGAAGATACGGCAGAATTGCAATTTGAGCCCGCTGTCAGTTGAAGAATGAACTAGTTGATATAATGATAGGGCTATTACAATAAGTATGACTCTTATCTCCAGCGCTCAATTTCGCTCCGTGTGTGTGCGTGTTTGTGTGTTTGTGTGTCTGTGTGTGTTGTATTGAGCCGTGGACACTCCACTTCCTCACATTCCCGTGACAGTGCTGACAGTGTTATTACCTGAGCGCAGGTGTTAGACCTTAAGGTCTACGGATGTTAACCGGGTGCGTGTGCGCACACGCACACACACACACTCACACACTCACACTATAAAAGCCCAACACCCTACTATTACCAAGGTGCCCCAGCTGGTGGAAGGTAAAGATGTTGGACTAGTGGGTTTACTACTGGGTTTACCGGATTTTAGCATTGCTCACAGGTGCTGTGTGTGTATCTGTGTGTGTGTTTGTGTGTGTGAGTACGCAAGTATGTGCGTGCGTGCGTGTGTGTTTGTGTGTGTGTGTAGGTGCATGCGTGTGTGTCTGTGTGTGTGTGTACGAGTGTGTGTCTGGAATGTGTGTGGGGGACTTAGGTTCAGGTCAGAGGTGAGAAGGGAATTACTGTAAGTTTCCTCTCACGTTTCAGCCTGACGTGTGTCAATAACATTTTCTCTGTTGATCATAATAATTTGGTACAAAGGTTTATCAAATATCTAACACATAGATACACATATCAACAACACATATATCTAGGTCCTAGACTCTAGGTCCTAGACATAATATATACTGTTGATTGTTAGATACTGTTTTTGTTAGCATCACACTCGAGAGGTGATAGATTTTACACAACACGCTGCCTTCCCTTAGTCCTCTCTCCTCCTCTTCCCTCTCTTCCCTTCTACCTTCGTTACCTCCCCCTCTCTTGTCCCGCCTCCCCTTCCCCCCTCGCTAGATCCCTCAGTTGCTCTGTCCTGGAGGCAGCCCAAGAGCATCCAAGTGTATGTTTGTGTGTGTGTGTGTGTGTGTGTGTGTGTGTGTGTGTGTGTGTGTGTGTGTGTGTGTGTGTGTGTGTGTGTGTGTGTGTGTGTGTGTGTGTGTGTGTGTGTGTGTGTGTGTGTGTGTGTGTGTGTGTGTGTGTGTGTGTGTGTGTGTGAGAGAGAGAGCATCATGATGTTCCCTCGCAAATGGACAGGACACATCTACACTATATCCCTCTGTATGAGAGAGAGAGAGAGAGAGAGAGAGAGAGAGAGAGAGAGAGAGAGAGAGAGAGAGAGAGAGAGAGAGAGAGAGAGAGAGAGAGAGAGAGAGAGAGAGAGAGAGAGAGAGAGAGAGAGAGAGAGAGAGAGAGAGAGAGAGAGAGAGAGAGAGAGAGAGAGAGAGAGAGAGAGAGAGAGAGAGAGAGAGAGAGAGAGAGAGAAAATTTGAATACGTAAAGGGAAAGGTGATGCACTGTCTTTAAATAAATTCAATATGTATGAGTCAGCCAATTAAAATCCAAGCAGGAAGTGTCAGACGGAATCTTGGGAACACATTAGAGCTGTGCTAATAAAATGATTTCCATTTGACACACGCAGACAGTGGACAGAGGGGCAAGCGAGGACAGGAGGGGGGCCATGAGACTGTTGATCCTGCCAGGTAGGGGTAGACAGGGGAGCAAGAGTGGCCCCTCTCCTACACTCTTAGAAAAAAAGGTTCTGGATAACACCGAAAAGGGTCCTATGCTTGCTTCATACACTGCTCAAAAAAATAAAGGGAACACTTAAACAACACAATGTAACTCCAAGTCAATCACAGACGGAGTCTACAACCCACACAAGTGGCTCAGGTAGTGCAGCTCATCCAGGATGGCACATCAATGCGAGCTGTGGCAAGAAGGTTTGCTGTGTCTGTCAGCGTAGTGTCCAGAGCATGGAGGCGCTACCAGGAGACAGGCCAGTACATCAGGAGACGTGGAGGAGGCAGTAGGAGGGCAACAACCCAGCAGCAGGACCGCTACCTCCGCCTTTGAGCAGGAGGAGCACTGCCAGAGCCCTGCAAAATGACCTCCAGCAGGCCACAAATGTGCATGTGTCAGCATATGGTCTCACAAGGGCTCAGAGGATCTCATCTCGGTACCTAATGGCAGTCAGGCTACCTCTGGCGAGCACATGGAGGGCTGTGCGGCCCCACAAAGAAATGCCACCCCACACCATGACTGACCCACCGCCAAACCGGTCATGCTGGAGGATGTTGCAGGCAGCAGAACGTTCTCCACGGCGTCTCCAGACTCTGTCACGTCTGTCACATGTGCTCATGTGCTCAGTGTGAACCTGCTTTAATCTGTGAAGAGCACAGGGCGCCAGTGGTGAATTTGCCAATCTTGGTGTTCTCTGGCAAATGCCAAACGTCCTGCACGGTGTTGGGCTGTAAGCACAACCCCCACCTGTGGACGTCGGGCCCTCATACCACCCTCATGGAGTCTGTTTATGACCGTTTGAGCAGACACATGCACATTTGTGGCCTGCTGGAGGTCATTTTGCAGGGCTCTGGCAGTGCTCCTCCTGCTCAAAGGCGGAGGTAGCGGTCCTGCTGCTGGGTTGTTGCCCTCCTACGGCCTCCTCCACGTCTCCTGATGTACTGGCCTGTCTCCTGGTAGCGCCTCCATGCTCTGGACACTACGCTGACAGACACAGCAAACCTTCTTGCCACAGCTCGCATTGATGTGCCATCCTGGATGAGCTGCACTACCTGAGCCACTTGTGTGGATTGTAGACTCCGTCTCATGCTACCACTAGAGTGAGAGCACCGCCAGCATTCAAAAGTGACCAAAACATCAGCCAGGAAGCATAGGAAATGAGAAGTGGTCTGTGGTCACCACCTGCAGAATCACTCCTTTATTGGGGATGTCTTGCTAATTGCCTATAATTTCCACCTTTTGTCTATTCCATTTGCACAACAGCATGTGAAATTTATTGTCAATCAGTGTATCTTCCTAAGTGGACAGTTTGATTTCACAGAAGTGTGATTGACTTGGAGTTACATTGTGTTGTTTAAGTGTTCCCTTTATTTTTTTGAGCAGTGTATATTGCACCCCTTAAGGTTCTATATAGAACCGAAATTGGTTCCATGTAGAACCCTATATAGAACCCAAGGGTTCTATATGGAACCAATGTTGGTTAAGTGAAGAAGAACTCCTGGGGTTCGGATCAAAGAACCCTACAAAAGGGTTCTATATAGACCCTTTAGGGCAAGGCAATATAACCCTTTTTGGTTCTATCCAGAAACTTTTTTTTACAAGAGTATAGGAGAGTATAGGAGAGGGGCCAGTACAGGTGATAGCAGTGGGCAAGTGAGGTCCTGAGTGGTACAGTAGGTATCTGCTGAGACTTGAGAGAGAAGAGCTCTACTTTACTTCTCTGACTCTGTAAGTAATACTGGGCTGGGAAAAAAGGAGAGAGAGGTAGGGACGAGGGAGAGTGAGAGGAGGTGAGAGGGGGAGGTGTGTAGGAGGTAATCAGTGTAGTGTAATGCGGTTTCAGGGTCACTAAGCACCCCACTTAGGGAGTGACAAAATGCCAGCGTTGTTCCCCAATTTGTTTTACACACACAAACGCACAAGCACACGCACATACATTTCCTCTCCCACTCTCTCTCTTTCTCTCTCCCTGTCTGAACATAGCTCAGTGTAATTCATCAGGGAAGTCCAGGTGGGTGTGTGTGCAGCGCAGTGTGAGTACGCTATACAACACACATACACACACACACACACATGCCACAGTTTTACAGCAATCAACAGTTACGCAGTGCCACAAGCATTGGGCAGATCTGGCAGACACACAAGTAGACTAATCAATGGGTTGGGGATAATTATTAGTTCTTAGAAATCATCTCTATCAGTACAGTAAGTGAGTGGCCCATATACTAACAATTTTACCTTGCAACAATACACTATGAAGGAAAAAGAAATGAGACTCTCAGTTTGACTAGACTAACACGAGACAGATAACACCGCCCTCTCGCTCTCTCTTGACTGTTTGTCCGTATTTCCATATTTCATTCTTACTCTTTCCCTCTCTATCTCTGTCCTCTAAGAAGGAGACTCATCTGATTACAATGGAGAAACAGAGAGAAGGAGAGGTCCTAAGTCCTACCGTACAAAAGCGGTATTTTGCATCCATTGCAGATCCAGCCCCTTGTGGCTGTATCACTGAGTAAGTAGTGTGTTGTGTGTTGGGCTAGTGGCGTGGCAGCCTGTTAAAATAGGCCACAGTTTGGTTTTCCACTGTCGCCCAAACACTTCACGCCAGAGTGTGTGGGGGGGTGGGGGGGTTGTGTGTGTGTGTGCACGTGTGCGTGTGTTCGTGGTCGATTACTTATGCATGTCATTCTGTGTTGGTGCAGATGTCCACTCTCACCCTATCACTCTGTCTCTGTCCTCTCTCTCTCTCTCTCTCTCTCTCTCTCTCTTTCTTTCTTTCTATCTCTTCATCTGTATTTTCTTCCTCCCTCTTTCTCTTTCGCACCAGAGGATTATAATATGACACACTCTGGCTACGATCACATCGTGTTAAGCGATTACAGAAAATGAGAAACAATTTAAGTTATTGAATGTAAGTTCTGTAATGCAACGTATCTTATTTGATGAAATATGATTTGTGGAATATATATATACTGTATATTACTTAACTAGCTGACGCTTAGTGCACACGTTTCACGTGCACGCACACTCACTCACACTGCTATTAACAGTACAATCAGCAGTGCACCTCATATTAATGAGGTGGATTCAGGCCGTTAATACTGAAGAGAGTGTCAGTGGGGCCGTCAACATGAAAGCCAGCGCTGAGACAACTCTAGTGTTTCTGTTAGTGCGTGTGTGTGTTTTATTTCTTTCTATATTTGGACTTTTTCTTTCCTCCCTCTTCATTTTCTCTTTGCATCTCTCCAACTCTCCTATTTTTGTGACATAACACTCTTATCTGCATCCCTGTCTTGTTTTCATATATTTTCTTCCCTTTCCTTCACCTCCCCTTTTCTTCTTTTTTTTCCGTGTGTGTGTGTGTGTGTGTGTGTGTGTGTGTGTGTGTGTGTGTGTGTGTGTGTGTGTGTGTGTGTGTGTGTGTGTGTGTGTGTGTGTGTGTGTGTGTGTGTGTGCGTACATGTCTCTGTCCATACAGGAAGAAAAAAAACTCTCAGGGAAAAGCGAAGGTGGAGGGGTATGTTTTAATGATTGATAACTCATGGTGTGATTGTGGCAACATACAAAAACTGAAGACCTTTTGCTCTCCCGATCTGGAACACCTCACCATCAAATGCCAACCCCATTACCTCCAAAGAGAATTAACATTGATAATTGTCATGGCCTTTTATATCCCCCTCAAGCCGACACCACGGTGGCACTCAAGGAACGATATGGCAAATTGAGCAAACTGGAAACCGCACATCCTGAGGCCGCATTTGTTGTAGCTGGGGACTTTAATAAAGGAAATCTGATGAAATTTCACCAACACAAAAGAGATGATCGTGGACTACAGGAGACAGAAGAGGGAGCACGTCCCTATCCACATCGACGGGCCGCAGCGGAAATGGTCAAAAGCTTTAAGTTCCTTGACATGCACATCACTGAGGACCTGAAATGGTCCCAAATGGTGAAGAAGGAGCAATAACACCTTTACAGCCTCAGCTGGCTGAAGAAATGTGTCATTGCCGTTAAGAGCTTCTTGAATTTCAGATGCACCATTGAGAGCATTTTGTCGGGCTGCATCACCGCCTGGTACGGCAACTGCACCACCCTCAACCGAATGGCTCTCCAGATGGGGGTGCGGTCAGTCCAACGCATCACCGGAGGCACGCTGCCAGCCCTCCAGGACATTTACAACACTCAGTGTCAATGGAATTCAAAGAAGATCATCAAGGACCTCAGCCACCCGAGTCACGATCTGTTCACTCTGCTACCAGCATCAAAGCCGGGACCGAAAGACTGAAAAACAGCTTCTATCTCCAGGCCAACAGACTGTTGAACAGCCATCACGCCATCTCCTGTAGTATGAGACAAAGATATACTCACTAACGCAAAACACACACACAAGCTCAGACACACACACACACACACACCTCATATACAAGAAGACTCCTGTACTATCATATACACTCACGCACACTCATACTGTAACGGGCTTCCTCCTTCTCTTCATCCGAAGAGGAGTAGCAAGGATTCGACCAAAATGCAGCGTTGGAGTTATACATATTATTTATTACAAGGAACAGACGAAGACGGAAAAACTCTTGAACAACAATACAAAACAACAAACGAAGTAGACAGACCTGGACTACGAACTTACACGTAACGAAGAACGAACGAACCAGTACTGACTACAAACAAACGAACGAACGATACAGTCCCGTATGGTGCAACAAACACAGATACAGGAAACAACCACCCACAACAAACAATGTGAAAACACCTACCTTAATATGGCTCTCAATCAGAGGAAATGAAAACCACCTGCCTCTAATTGAGAACCATATCAGGTCACCCATTAACCAACATCGAAACACATAACATAGACTGCCCACCCAAACTCACGCCCTGACCGACTAACACATACAAAATAACAGAAAACAGGTCAGGAACGTGACATAACCCCCCCCTCAAGGTGCGTACTCCGGACGCACCACCAAAAGTCTAGGGGAGGGTCTGGGTGGGCATCTGACCACGGTGGTGGCTCAGGCTCTGGGCGAGGTCCCCACCCCACCATAGTCAATCCCAGCTTCCGTATTCCCCTCTGAATGACCACCCTCCTATTCCACCCACTTAATTTAAAGGGTACCGTCGAGATAAGGGGCAGCACCGGGATAAGGTAGCTCAGGACAGAGAGGTAGGTCAGGATAGAGAGGTAGGTCAGGATAGAGAGGTAGCTCAGGATAGAGGGGCAACTCCGGACTGAAGGGCAGCTCCGGACAGAGAGACAGCTCTGGACTGAGGGGCAGTTCTGGATGGCTGGCTCTGGCGGATCCTGGTTGGCTGGCTCTGGCGGATCCTGGCTGGCTGGCTCTGGCGGATCCTGGCTGGCTGGCTCTGGCGGATCCTGACTGGCTGACGGCTCTGGACGCTCATGGCTCGCTGACGGCTCTGGACGCTCATGGCTAGCTGACGGCTCTGGACGCTCATGGCTGGCTGACGGCTCTGGACGCTCATGGCTGGCTGACGGCTCTGGACGCTCATGGCTGGCTGACGGCTCTGGACGCTCATGGCTCGCTGACGGCTCTGGACGCTCATGGCTAGCTGACGGCTCTGGACGCTCATGGCTAGCTGACGGCTCTGGACGCTCATGGCTGGATGACGGCTCTGGCTGATCCGGTCTGGCGGAAGGCTCTGGCTGATCCGGTCTGGCGGAAGGCTCTGGCTGATCCGGTCTGGCGGAAGGCTCTGGCTGATCCGGTCTGGCGGAAGGCTCTGGCTGATCCTGTCTGGCGGAAGGCTCTAGCGGCTCCTGTCTGGCGGACGGCTCTGTAGGCTCATGGCAGACGGGCGGCTTTGCAGGCTCATGGCAGACGGGCGGCTTTGAAGGCTCAATACAGACGGGCAGTTCAGGCGCCGCTTGGCAGACGGGCAGTTCAGGCGCCGCTTGGCAGACGGGCAGTTCAGGCGCTGCTTGGCAGACGGGCAGTTCAGGCGCTGCTTGGCAGACGGGCAGTTCAGGTGCCGCTGGGCAGACGGCAGACTCTGACCGGCTGAGACGCACTGTAGGCCTGGTGCGTGGTACCGGAACTGGTGGTACCGGACTGGAGACACGCACCTCAAGGCTAGTGCGGGGAGCGGTAACAGGACACACTGAGTTCTCAAAGCGCACTATAGGACTGGTGCGTGGTACCGGGACTGGTGGTACCGGGCTGAGAGCACGCACCTCAGAATGAGTGCGGGGAGAAGGAACAGTGCGTACAGGACTCTGGAGACGCACAGGTGGCTTAGTGCGTGGTGCCGGAACTGGAGGCACTGGGCTGGAGACACGCACCATAGGGAGAGTGCGTGGAGGAGGAACAGGGCTCTGGAAACGCACTGGAAGCCTGGTGCGTGGTGTAGGCACTGGTGGTACTGGGCTGGGGCGGGGAGGTGGCGCCGGAAATACCGGACCGTGCAGGCGTACTGGCTCCCTTGAACATTGAGCCTGCCCAACCTTACCTGGCTGAATGCTCCCCGTCGCCCGACCAGTGCGGGGAGGTGGAATAACCCGCACCGGGCTATGTAGGCGAACCGGGGACACCATGCGTAAGGCTGGTGCCATGTAAGCCGGCCCGAGGAGACGCACTGGAGGCCATATATGAAGAGCCGGCTTCATGGCACTTGGCTCAATGCCCAATCTAGCCCTACCAGTGCGGGGAGGTGGAATAACCCGCACCGGGCTATGAACACGTACAGGAGACACCGTGCGCTCTACTGCGTAACACGGTGTCTGCCCGTACTCCCGCTCTCCACGGTTAGCCTGGGAAGTGGGCGCAGGTCTCCTACCTGCCCTCGGCCCACTACCTCTTAGCCCCCCCCCAAGAAATTTTTGGGGTTTCTTCCCGGGCTTCCGTGCTAGCCGCGTACCTTCATATCTCCGCTCCTGGGCTGTGGCTGCCTCCTTCTCCTCCCCAGAGCGGCGATTCACTCCCACCTTAGCCCATGGTCCTTTTCCTTCTATGATTTCCTCCCAACTCCAGAAATCCTGCAATCCTTGTTTCGTGGACCACTGTTCGTGGTCCTGCTGCTTGGTCCGGGTTTGGTGGGTGGTTCTGTAACGGGCTTCCTCCTTCTCTTCATCCGAAGAGGAGTAGCAAGGATTCGACCAAAATGCAGCGTTGGAGTTATACATATTATTTATTACAAGGAACAGACGAAGACGGAAAAACTCTTGAACAACAATACAAAACAACAAACGAAGTAGACAGACCTGGACTACGAACTTACACGTAACGAAGAACGAACGAACCAGTACTGACTACAAACAAACGAACGAACGATACAGTCCCGTATGGTGCAACAAACACAGATACAGGAAACAACCACCCACAACAAACAATGTGAAAACACCTACCTTAATATGGCTCTCAATCAGAGGAAATGAAAACCACCTGCCTCTAATTGAGAACCATATCAGGTCACCCATTAACCAACATCGAAACACATAACATAGACTGCCCACCCAAACTCACGCCCTGACCGACTAACACATACAAAATAACAGAAAACAGGTCAGGAACGTGACACATACGCCCATACTCACAAACACACACACATACACACACACGCACACACACAGCCATCGCTGCTGTCCTATGTATATAGAGACATTAAACACTTCCAGTTTCTTTTATACCGTTTTTTTTCACTCTGTGTATTCATATACTGTATTATCCACATAGCTCATTCTAATATACCTACTACTGTGCATTGCATTTTTGATACACTGTTTACACACGCTGCATATGTATATACTGGATTCCTGACATAGCTCACTGTAATACATCTACTTGTCTACATACAGTGTCATTCTTACTATATGTTTTGGTGTATATACGCATAGATTGGGTTTGGGTTGATGATTGGATTTGTTCGGACATTCTTGATTTCTAGTTTCTAGTTTGGGATTATTTATGGTTTGTACACGTTTGACCATTTACTGCACTGTTAGGAGCTAGTAACACATAGTAACGCATTTCGCGCCACTCTTATAACATCTACTGAACTGTTTACGCGACCAATCAACGTTGATTTTATTTGTGTGTGTGTGTGTGTGTGTGTGTGTGTGTGTGTGTGTGTGTGTGTGTGTGTGTGTGTGTGTGTGTGTGTGTGTGTGTGTGTGTGTGTGTGTGTGTGTGTGTGTGTGTGTGTGTGTGTGTGTGTGCGCGTGTGTGTGTGTGTGTGTGTGTGGACAGTAGTGGGACTGAGAGGCAATTTCCACAGGCAGTGTAGTGAGACCTACTCCATTACAATAGGAGAGAGAGAGAGAGAGAGAGAGAGAGAGAGAGAGAGAGAGAGAGAGAGAGAGAGAGAGAGAGAGAGAGAGAGAGAGAGAGAGAGAGAGAGAGACGCAGAGTCCCTCCTCTCTGTTTACAGTTCCTCTCCTCCCTGGCTCTATCGTTACACCTCTGTGGAGGATGGAGAGATTGGAATAGGAAAGATATCTCATTACATCACAGTGGACAGGATGTGCATGGAAGCTTCCGGTTGTGTTTGTGTGTGTGTGTGTGTGTGTGTGTGTGTGTGTGTGTGTGTGTGTGTGTGTGTGTGTGTGTGTGTGTGTGTGTGTGTGTGTGTGTGTGTGTGTGTGTGTGCGCGCTTTAACAGCATGCTAACATTGACTATGTGAACTTTTCTAATGAACTCTGCAGGGGATTGCCAACTCTTGGTCCATGTATTCTCCTCCACAGTGGCTGAACTACACTAACTACACACACAGTGGTGCATTCCTGTGCGTATTCGGGATGGAGTTTGTGGGGTGGGAGGTTGAGGAGGAACTGAGGACCCTCCCCTCTTAACTGGAAGCTCATAATGATTTACAGTAAATCTCAATGTTCTCATTAAAATCTGCATCATGGTCTGACCCGACCTTTGACTTCTCACATGTGGGATTGATGTAGTTCTCTATTTTGCCGTCTCCCTCTCTCCCTCCATCCCTCCTTCTACCTCCCTCCCTCTCTCTCTTGTCTTCCCTCTCTCCCTCCTTCCCTCTCTTCCTCTCCCCCTCCTCCTCTCTCTCTCCCTCCCTCCCTCCCTCACTCTGTGAATGAGGATTAGTGGGTATTAGGTGTGCGGTGGACCAAGGAGAATGAAACAGTGTTTAGTGTCAGAGCCAAATTGGAAAAGGTGGGGAATATTTCCCTTTAATAAGTATTTTATTGAATTTGGCCTTGGCAAAGCCCCAATTTCCCTCTTTTTCCCATCCTCTCTTCTCCTCCCCTCTCTTCCCCTCAATCTCCTCCCCTGCTCTCTCCTCCTCTGAATCCAATACACAGTTTGTCTACAGTTACCATGCATTCCCAACAACTGCTGATACTGCCAATTGTTTTTACGTGTTAATTTCACGGCATTAAGGAGTTGATCGTTTAATTTCCATACAGTTAGTTAATTATTAACGTTGTATGTCTACTGTGGTTTTTATACTGCGTGTTGTATGAATAATTACATTTCTAGAGTTAACATTGCCGCTTGATGCTTTGGAATGAACATTATTGCTTTGTGTGAATCCAATCTTCAGGTGCTGTCTTCTACAGTAGAGTATTCTAGTGTTCTGTGAACATCTGGCCTGTTGATGATATTACAGTGGTGTGGTTCATGAGGACAGAGAGGCAGGGGAAGAGATATTAGCTGTGCTCTGCTCCCTGCTGGAGTATACTGTTACATACTATTACCCTGGAACGGAAGACGGCTCATTGATTAACCATGCTGCTCCCCAATGGAACCTGGAACCATCAGCGTTCCCAACGGAATCCCCAGCTCTGCTCTCTCTCTCTTTCAGGGAAGAGGGTCAGAATGTCGGGCGAGCCAGGAATAGATTATAGGAGGAATAATAATCATAATTATACATGGGACTTATATATCACTTTTCAAGGACCCAAAGTCACTTTACAATTATAGAAATGACAAAGAAAAACAACAAGACAACAAGGAGTCAAAAGAAAAGATTAGACTAAACAAAACCTGAATAAAGAGAGGGGTGGGCTCAAAGAAGGGAAGGTGTGTGATGTATCAGTGGATGGGGAGGGGAGGGTTGGGGTTTGGAGTGAATAGGTTGGAGGCAGAAGTAGAGGTTCTAAACTCATAGAAGGGAGACGAAAGGCAGCTATGTACTGTAAACCAACCACCCGCACATGCACGTTAGCAGGCGTGCACACACGGTGAGTTGTTTTAACTAAATATTATTAAGTAACTGGTTCCACTGCCTTTTCTTTCGTTTACTCAAATTTTCGGTTGAATGAACATTTTTATTTGTCCCAAACATAGCTCCGTCTTGAGAAAAAATAGGCAAAAATCCAGTCAACTTAAATTGTCTCATATGTTCATTCGACAAATGTTTTTTATTTGGGCATCTTGCCGAAAAAAAAGGCTGTGGAACTGTACGGAACCAAAATGTAAATGCAACATGCAACAGTTTCAATGATTTTACTGAGTTACAGTTCATATAAAGAAATATGTCAATTCAAATGTAAAGGATGCCACCTTTCCAACAAGTTAAATCGTCAAATGTCTGCCCTGCTAGAGCTTCCCTGGTCAATTGTAAGTGCTGTTACTGTAAAGTGGAAATGTCTAAGAGCAACAACGCCTCAGCCGCAAAGTGGCAGGCCACACAAGCTCACAGAATGGGACCGTCGGGTGCTGAAGTGCGTAGCACGTACAAATCATCCGTCCTCAGTTGCAACACTCACTACGAGTTCCAAACTGCCTCTGGAAGCAACGTCAGCACAAGAACTGTTCGTCGGGAGCTTCATGAAATAGGTTTCCATGGCCAAGCACCTGCACACACTCCTAAGATCACCATGCGCAATGCCAAGTGTCGGCTGGAGTGGTGTAAAGCTCACCGCCATTGGACTCTGGAGCAGTGGTAATGTGTTTTCTGGAGTGATGAATCGTGCTTCACCATCTGGCAGTCCGCCAGATGAATCTGGGTTTGGCAGAGGCCAGGAGAATGTTACCTGTCCAAATGCATAGTGCCAACTGTAAAGTTTGGTGGAGGAGGAATAATGGTCTGGGGCTATTTTTCATGGTTCAAGGCTAGGCCCCTTAGTTCCAGTGAAGGGAAATATTAACGCTACAAAATTAAATGCCATTCTAGACTAATCTGTGCTTCCAACTTTGTGGCAACAGTTTGAGGAAGGCCCTTTCCTTTTTCAGCATGACAATGCCCCCGTGCACAAAGCGAGGTCCATACAGAAATGGTTTGTCGAGATCAGTGTGGAAGAACTTGACTGGCCTGCACAGAGCCCTGATCTCAACCCCATCGAACACCTTTGGGTTGAATTGGAATGCTGACTGCGAGCCAGACCTAATCGCCCAACATCAGTGCCCGACCTCACTAATCCTCTTGTTGGGGAATGGAAGCAAGTCCCCGCAGCAATGTTCCAACATCTAGTGGAAACCCTTCCCAGAAGAGTGAAGGCTGTTGTAGCAGCAAAGGGGGGACCAACTCCATATTAATGCCCATGATTTTGGAATGAGATCATGTAGTGTAAGCATCATGTAGTGTATGCGTCTGTTCGTCACAGATACCCAACAAAACAAAAAAAGTACCACAATTTGCTTCATGTAGCACGACACATCTCCTTCACATAGATTTGATCAGGCTGTGGATTGTGGGCTGTGGAATGCCCCACCCCTCTTAAATGGCTGTGCGAAGTTGCTGGATATTAGCAGGAACTGGAACACGCTGTCGTACACGTCGATCCAGAGCATCCCAAACATGATCAATGGGCGACATGTCTGGTGTGCGTGCAGGCCATGGAAGAACTGGGACATTTTCAGCTTCCAGGAATTGTGTACAGATCCTTTCGACATGGGGCTGTGCATTATCATGTTGAAACATGAGGTGATGGCGGTGGAGTAATGGAACGACTTTGAGCCTCAGGATCTCTTCACGGAATCTGTGTGCATTCAAATTGCCATCGATAAAATACAATTGTGTTTGTTGTCCGTAGCTTATGCCTGCCCAAACCATAACCCCACAGCCACCATGGGGCACTCTGTTAACAACATTGACATGAGGAAACCGCTCGCCCACACGACGCCATACACGAGGTCTGTGGTTGTGAGGCCAGTTGAACGTACTACCAAATTCTCTAAACAACATTGGAGGTGGCTTATGGTAAAAAGAAAATAACATTCAATTATCTGGCAAACAGCTATGGTGGACATTCCTGCAGTCAGCATGCCAGTTGCACGCTACCTCAAAACTTGAGACATCTGTGGCATTGTGTTGTGGGACAAAACTGCACATTTTAGAGTGGCCTTTTATTGTCCCCAGCACAAGGTGCACCTGTGTAATGAGCATTCTGTTTAATCAGCTTTTCTTGATATGCCACACCTGTCAAGTGGATGGATTATCTTGCAAAGGAGAAATGCTCATTAACAGGGATGTAAACAAATTTGTGCACAACATTTAAGAAATATAAGCTTTTTGTGCATATTTAACATTCCTGTGATCTTTTATTTGAGCTTATATTTTGGTTTAATGAAACAGCGCTTTAAACGTACAATGTTTTCAACGTACATATTTGACACACGTTGACATACGTTGTGCATGTTCATTTATACAGTAATTCATATTCAACATGTCTTCACCTGGGATTTCAATTCACAACCTCTTGGTTCACAGGATTCCAATATTTTTGCTACTCAGCCATGTCTGTCAATAACTGATTTCACCTGTGTTGCTACACTTTGCACTTAAATAAAATCTCAGCTCTGTTAAAAGTACACTCAAGAAAAAACATTTGATTTATCATAGTGATTGAGTAACATTAAAACAGATAAAAATATAGACCACCAACATTAGACAACAATACAGAAAAAACTAAAATGACTTAAATAATAAAATCTTATCAGGGATGAGAGAAAATAGTGAGATTAAATGATAATTGACACAGACGTGGTGGCATAGAACGATAGATCAGAATGCCGTGAACCAGGAAGTGTGTTGAAATCCAAGGTGAGGACATGTTCAATAACATTTACTGTATAAATAAACATGTGTCAAAAATGTAAGATGACATTTTTTTATGTTAAAAGCACATTCTTTTTTAGTTAATATGCCTAAATAATAATTTATAGTTTAATGAACATATGAGACAAGTTGAGAAAACACATCATTTTAAATCGACAGAGGTTTTGCCAATGTTTTCTCAAGTTTGGGCCAACATTTTTTTTGTTCAGGTAACACTTGGAGGGAAAAGTTGTGTAAACAAAAAAAAAGGCTGTGGAACCAATTACTTAATAATAATTAGCTGAAACAACTACATTTGCGGTAGTTTTTTTTTACAGTACACACACACACACACACACACACACACACACACACACACACACACCGGAGAGGAGAAGAGAGATGGTTCATTATGGGTTTTGATTACATATCTATTAGTTTGACTCTGGCACTGTTCCTTGTACAGGGCGGTATGATTGAGAATGATGAATAATGTATTTCATTGTTTTTAATTGATAATTGCTATGAAGGACTCGGTTATGAAACACTGCCAATTGGCCACACAGATAGCACTTTATTAATTCTGCTTTGGCTGCCTCTAAAACTTGATGTTTAAAACAATAGGGTGTTCTACTTGGAGTGATAATTATCTTTGCGGTGAAATAATGCCAATAACAAAACCCCAAACACTTTTATTTTATTCCAACTGTTATAATCCAATTCTAATGAGTATTCTTCAGCAGATTCATCATAATTGTTTTGGAAAACAAACATTCATCTTGATTAAAATACAATCTCCATTAAACTACTGTAATGTGTCCGTTGGGTAGCTGGGTTAGACTAGATCATGAGTGTATCATGGCTTATGGGCTTTCATAAATCATAAGTAGAAAAGCCTATTCTCCATCCCTATGGCAAAACAGCGTGTGTCTCTCTCTCTGTATGGGAGGGCTGGAGAGAGAGGAGAGACCATTTGCATACATATTGTATCACACCTCTGGATGGGATCCTCTCTTTCTTTCTCTCTCTCTCTCTCTCTGTCGCTCTCTATCATTCTTCATATCTCTCCCCCCATGAAGCTTCTGAAGGAACACGTAATGAAGTGAGGAAATGAAGAGAGGAGGAGAGGAGGAGAGGAAGAGAGAATAGAAGAGAGAAGAGTCCTCTGTGTTCTCTGTGATGTTGAGACATTTTTCTGGTCTGGCCGTACGTTGAGTTTGTATGTTTCAGACTTGTTCATTGGTTAAGTAACAATTCTCGCTCTGTGTGTATATGTGTGTGTGTGTTGTTGACGAGTGTCCATCGGATGTTAGTGTTTGCTGTGAATTGTTGTGAACGTCAGTTGTTGCTGAAGGTGGACATTTCAGACTTGTTGATTGATTATGCAATGATTCTCACTGTCTGTGTGTGTGTGTACGTGTGTGTGTGTGTGTGTATGTGCATGTGTGCGAGTGCGTGAGCCTGTGCATTCGTATGTGCGTGTTTGTGTCTGTGTGTGTGCATGCCTGTTTGTGTCTGTGTGTGTGCCTGCGTTTGGGCGTCCTGTGAGGAGCGTCTGTGTGTGTGTTATGACACCATACTGATCAACGCCCAACCAACTCTGACCTCTCATTGTGTCTCTGTATCAGCAATCTTGAGTAAAATTGGAACTGTAACAACAGACAGGAGAGCAAAGGAGACAGCTCTGCTATGGAGAGATAAAGTGAAGATCCTTTCTGTATTCTGTCACCTGTGGAATGTGACTAGATCAGTTGCCAGTGAAATGGAAGGACATGCAGAATCCATAGCTCTGAACTGTAATGGCCCTTACAGAATGAAGACTGGTCGTCTCTCTCTCTCTCTCTCTCTCTCTCTCTCTCTCTCTCTCTCTCTCTCTCTCTCTCTCTCTCTCTCTCTCTCTCTCTCTCTCTCTCTCTCTCTCTCTCTCTCTCTCTCTCTCTCTCTCTCTCTCTCTCTCTCTCTCTCTCTCTCTCTCTCTCTCTCTCTCTCAATTCAATGGGATTTATTGGCATGGGAAACATGTTTCTATCTCTGTGTGTCTTTCTCTCCCCCCCCCCCTCTCCTCTCTGTCTCTGGTGGTGACACAGTGATCAGGCTGGCTGTCATAATACGTCAGCTCTGGCTCCCAGCTCCCAGGCGGCCCCTCCTTAACACCAGTCTGTCAGGACAGTGCAGGGCCCCCAGCCATGTGTGTTGTGTATGCGTGTTTGTTTGCGTGTGCATGTGTGTCTGACGACGTGTGACCTGCAGGTCAAAAAGGGTGAGGGCAGGTGTCTCTAGGGGTGAGGAGGGGTGCAGCTAGGTGCCAGATGCTGTCCAGACAAAAATCGTTTCGAATACACATGCGCTTAAACAGACGCACACACTCACACTTACCTCTCCTCCCTATTCACCTGCCTGTGTAGCAGAAACTGTACTGCTCCCTTTAAGTGACGGGAACACATACACACGCATGGTGGATCCGTGGGCGAAGAATTTGATGGTGACCTGTGAGAGATAGATCCGTCTGGCTGTGGACAGTGGTGGGATTAGTCTCCCATCTCTAGTGTGGGGGCGAGCAGCAGGACGTAGTGTCTTCCCTCCCTCCCTGCCTGGAGGAAATGTTTCTCCAGCCTTTTATTTCATAAGAGAAAGAGACACTCCTTTAGAAATCTTTCCTTCGTGGAGACCAAACCCTAAATCAAGCTCGATGAGAGTCAGAAAAGCTTGATGTCAGCAAGGCGTGTGTGTGTGTGCACGTTGTAGCAAGACGTCCCCAGAGCAAGTTATTAGGGTTAAGTGCCTTGCTCAAGGACACATTGACAGATTTTTCACCTTGACAGCTCAGGTATTCGAACCAGCAACCTTTCAGTTACTGGCAACGCTCTAACCACTCGGCTACCTGCCACCCTGTCGGTGGACATGTGTGTGTGTGTGTGTGTGTGTGTGTGTGTGTGTGTGTGTGTGTGTGTGTGCAAACATGTTTACACATGTGTGCGTGTCTGTGTGTGTGTGTGTGTGTGTGTGCGTACGTATGTTTGTTAACTTGGTAGAACTAAATAGCCCTGGCTTTACTGTATAGGATGCTAAGGCAGTGTGGTTGGAGAACTCTTGGATTTCTCTGTATATTGTGTCTCCTTATAATAGACAATGATAGTCTTGATGGTTAATGTAGCGCTCAACAGGGAAGATTGTGGCATTATTGTGCTGCGTGTGAGTAGTCCTGTCTCTTCAACTTATCCTCTAGGTCTGTCTATTACACACTCATATTCCGTTTAATTGCCGTAGAGAGAGTTAGCTAAACAAATCAGGCTAAATTGCATTATTGCAGTGATTGGATCATATTATCGTCAGCCTTAGCACAGTAACACACACACACACGCACACACACACACACGCACACACACGCACACACACACACACACACACACACACACACACACACACACACACACACAGGTGAGACATGGCAATGTAGCAGGACTCTGAAAGCAGAAAGCTATAGCACAGAATGCAACAAGCTCACACAGTCTCTCTGCAGAATCCGACGTTTGTCCATAAACGTAACAGTTCAAAGGTTAAGTTTAGGCATTCATTCCGAATGGTTAAGTTAAGTGTTAAGGTTTGGGGTAGTGTTAAAACAAAAACCACTCCAAGGTTAAAATGTTATTCTGAATGGTTAAGTTAAGGGTTAAGGTTTGGGATAGGGTTAAAACAAACAAATACAAAACTAGTTCCGAGCACTGGGATTGAATACCCGAGCCTCTGAGCTGGAGCTTGCGGCATACGCCCATCCGCCATCCCCGTGCACAACGCCCTAGAAAATCCCAATCCTACTTGATGGTAATAGCGCTCACCGTTGCCCCTAGTTGTCCGTTTTGAAGTAATCTCCCGACATCCTGCTTACATGGACGGATGTCGAATTTTGCAGTGGATCTTAAGTGGCCTGGCTGCAGAATCCTCCCCATCACACAGACAGGGCCTGAACTAGATCCAGACAGTTACATAATGATGTGGCCATACAGGCCTCTAGGTCTCCTTGCTCTCTATCTGACTGGTACCTGTCTCATCTTCGGAGAAAGCTCACTAAGGTCAGATGAACACATGTTAATGATGCACAGTGCACACAGTGTGGCAAAACTAATGGAACACATTGTTTGTGTTGTATTTTACAGCAACAGGTGTGATGGACTAAAGTCACTAAATCATGTGCCTGTCCCCTAAATCCACCCAATCGAATGAACAATACCAGCCAAGTCCTGGATGTTACTGATCTGTTTAACCATGGGGACCCATTCACATAAATTAGTGGTGGAATATTGAAATGAATCATTAAGAAAATACTTTTTTTAAAACAGTTATTGATTAAAGCAATTCACTTATTTTTAAGTTTTAATTCACGTATTTTAATCATTTACATTGCGGGTCGTGCTTTGGGAATTGCAATCTGTAAAAATGTGATTGCTGATTAATAACTGACTAAATAATGAAACCTATAAAATAAGGTGAATCAGAGTTCAATATGTGTGTCATCGGAGCCTCTTCGTCTTATTCTGTGTTCTGTTCCTTGTCTTTACTTTTAATGAGTGCTCGCTCGGTGGAGGTGCGACTGACATTTTTTGCGACCTCACAATGCGTTGCTACATGTCCAGATGCTAGCGACCGCTTTAACGATCCGCGCCACTCATCACCTTGACGACCTATAAACCTGTCGCCAAGGAGCCAAAGTGTCCATGCTTTGAGCTATGTGGCCAAGGTGTGCATTTGTAAGCAAAGTAGTCGTGTGTGTGTGTGTGGGGTGTGTGTGTGTGTGGGGTGGGTGATTGGGGGAGGGAGGGAGGGATAGGATAGGTGTGTGTTGTTTGTTGAGTCAGTGAGCTGGATATGAACAACAAGATCTCACGGTTTAACCAATTTGACTTCAGATTCTGACGTTTTTCCATGTTTCTCCAACCCTTAAATGCCTAAGTTGCTCCAAACGTCAACTTTAAACATGTTTTGGGTTGCTCCTCCTGCTGCAGCTGCAACTCGGGTTGCACTGCTGCTGTCTCTCATTCTGACTGGTTAAGTGAAGAGGTTTGAGACAGGGTTAAAACACCATCTCAGTCCACAACGCCCTAACAAAGCCCAAGCCAACTTGTAATAGCGCTCACCGTTGCCCCTAGTAGTGGGTTTTGAAGGCACCTCCCGATGTCCTCGGGACATGGAGGGATGTCCAATTTCGAAGTGAATCTTGAGTCACTTGGCTAGGTATGAGACCTTGCACTGGAGTAACCTCGACATGTCTTACATCAAGGTCTCTACTGTTCGCATACGCACACATGCACACTAGTGGAGACACACCAAGAGAGAGACACACACACACACACATACACCCCCCCACACACACACATACACACACATGCTCACAGCAATGCATGCACACACATAGGGGCATCTGGACTTCCCGAACTCATAGCAATGTGCACACACACACATCGGCCTGAGTTGTACCCCCCAGCACAAACTGACACATGCACACACACACACACACACACACACACACACACACACACACACACACACACACACACACACACACACACAAAAACACACACACACTTGCAAGAGAGAAGCAACGGAAAGAGTATGTGTCTAAGGTCATTGCCACCTGAACATTTTCAGCAGCTCTTCAGAGTACAAAGAAACCTTCCACACTATGTCCTGCCACACGGTCTGCTTTAGCAAAGACATCTCAATATTAGGACTGCTTTGACCTGAATAATCACCATTAATCTCCTCCTCTATACACTCTTAGAAAAAAGGTTTCCAAAAGGGTTCTTTGGCCATCCCCATAGGAGAACCCTTAACGGTTCCAGGTAGAACCCTCTGGACAGGGTTCTACATGGAACCCAAAAGGGTTCTACCTGGAACCAAAAAGGGTTCTCCTGTCTCTCTCTCTCTCTCTCTCTCTCTCTCTCTCTCTCTCTCTCTCTCTCTCTCTCTCTCTCTCTCTCTCTCTCTCTCTCTCTCTCTTGCTTTCTCTCTCTCTCCCTCTCTCTCTCTCTCTCTTCTCCAGGCACTCAGACATCCTTGACATTTGCAAAGGTTGAAAGACAGAGTGCCTTTGTCTCCTAATAAGGGCCGGCTCTCCTCCACCTGAATGAGAAGTCCTATAGGGGGAAGAGAGGGGAGAGACCGGAGGGAGGCAGTGGGGCGTCTTTTTTAGGGGGAGAGGGTGAAATAGTATGTTTATGTCTCACTGGTAAAAGGGAGGAGGAGGCAGGGGGATGTTTTGGTAGAGGGGGGTAGGTAAAAGGGTAATATTTTATTTATTTTATTTTGGTCCCGTGTGGCTCATTTGGTAGAGCAGGGCGCTTGCAATGCCAGGGTTGTGGGTTTAATTCCCACGGGGGCCCCGTACGAAAAAATACAAAAATGTATGCACTCACTACAGTAAGATGCTCTGGATAAGAGCGTTTGCTAAACGACAACATTTTTTTTTTTATGTAAATGGCCCACCTTGTGTCACTGTACCCATGGAATTTAAATATATTCTGACTGCACTGCATCTGATTTAGGAGAGATGGAGAGGAGAGGGAGGAGAAGAGGGAAAACAGGATTAGGGAAGAAAAGGAGAAAGACAAGATGGACAATGTATCAGTCTTTTATGTCATGCGGAGAAAGTGTTGTAGGTGACGATAACAACAACCTTTTTTAAATAAGCAGAATTATGTTGTTAGCATTGTCAAGACGAGCCAGACACAGTGAAACACATAGACTGATTACAGAACTGTAGGTGAGAAGAGTAGATGTTGTTTATTTCTGTGTACCTGGTGGCAGTCTCTGGAGGGAGACACTGATGCCTCTCCACAAGACTGTGACACTCGCTATAAATATAGGGAAGAAGACTGAAGCAGAACTGTGACACTCAAGGTCTTTCTGGTTTTCTCCTCGTCGCTTTCTCTTTCTCTCTCTCTCTCGCGCTCTCTCTCTCTCTCGCTCTGTCTTATAGAGATAAATCATGACTTCACATCTCTTTCTCTCTCTCTCTCTCTCTTTCTTTTTCTCTTAGGACACCTGCTCAAAAGCTATTCAAGTTAAGGAAGTAGGCAGGCTTAGTTTACTCAAGGCCCAGGAATGACAGATTGAGTTGTTTGTAATAGACCTGTGGGCTTCGGGGAAGGAAATGAAGTCGACATTAGAGGGCAAGAGTTAACAAGGGATAGTTTTCGTTGTTATTACCTTACCCCGATTTCTTCTTTATTGAAACTCGACATAATTTCCACACTAATTTGCAGTCTTAGGTCATGTTTTCCAAAGGAATGGCATCCTCGTAAAAAAAGACGAAAGACTTCAAAAGCTGCTTTCCGTCAATTGTGTTACGTAATCAGAAGTAAAAAATAGCTGAAATGAACCTGTCTTTAAAAGCAGATGCTGTGGTTATGACATCATGCTCGTAATGTTTTATTTTTTGTATTTTAGAAAAAGGACAGGGGCCTTAATTTGAGCTAATTCAGTTAACGATGGTAAGAAATTGTCAACAGCGTGTGGTCACAGACACATGATAGCGTAGACAATGGCACCTGCTGGGAAAATTATTTTACACCCATGGGTGTTTAAGAAAAAATATCACATTTAATTATCATTTTTTCCCCTGCAGTTTTTCCCTACACTTCTACTTTAGTTAGAGATAGGAAGCTGACATTCTCACCATGTTCTGTCACTCATGTGTAGCTGCTACTGAATCCTATTCCTCAGACTCCGCAGACAATATTAGCCATGCGGCGCGTTGTTTTACCCATGAGCCGGTTGCCTAGGTAACATTGCATAAGAGGAGCGGGAAGGAAAGGATGCCCCTTGCTAATTGACAGACGGGAGACTAGGTGGCAGATCTACCCAGCAGCCCCGTTGCTCTCTTGCACTCTCTCTCTTTCCCTCCATATATCTCTCTAGCTCTCTCTCTCTCTTTCTCTCTCTCTCTCTCTTTCTCTTGTTCTCTCTCTCTCTTTCTATCTCTATCACTTCCCCTTGCTAATTGAGAGAAGGGAGACTAGGTGGCAGATCTACCCAGCAGCCCCCTAGCGCTCTCTCTCTCTCTCTCTCTCTCTCTCTCTCTCTCTCTCTCTCTCTCTCTCTCTCTCTCTCTCTCTCTCTCTCTCTCTCTCTCTCTCTCTCTCTCTCTCTCTCTCATCTCTGTAGTTTCTCTTACCAACACTTTATGCGCCAACACCCTGATCGTATGTGTTAAACTAGTGTGGATCCAACAGTTCAACATAGTGTGTGTTAAAAAAACAATATGGCCCCTAATGCATCTCTCCATATGTGTTAGCTTAGTGTCTCTTCTTCCTAATATCACTGTCCTTTGTATCAAGTTCTTTCCTTATCATTATATGAGTAAATAAATACACTGTATATACAAAAGAATGGGGACACCCCTTAAAATTAGTGGATTCTGCTATTTCAGCCAATCCCGTTGCTGACAGGTGTATAACATTTAGCACACACCCATGTAATATCCATAGACAAACATTGGCAGTAGAATGGCCTTACTGAAGAACTCAGTGACTTTCAACGTGGCACCATCATAGGATGCCACCTTTCCAACAAGTCAGTTCGTCAAATGTCTGCCCTGCTAGAGCTGCCACGGTCAGCTTGAAGTGCTGTTATTGTGAATTGGAAACGTCTAGGAGCAACAACGGAGTGGTAGGCCACACAAGCTCACAGTTTGGTGAAGGAGGAATAATGGTCTGGGGCTGTTTTTCATGGTTCGGACTAGGCCCCTTAGTTCCAGTGAAGGGAAATCTTAACGCTACAGCATACAATGACATTCTAGACGATTCTGTACTTCGAACTTTGTGGCAATGGTTGGTTTGTTGAGATTGGCGTGGAAGAGCTTGACTGGCCTGCATAGGACCCTGACCTAAACCTCATTGAACACCTTTGAGATGAATTGGAACGCCTACTGCGAGCCAAGTCTAATCGCCCAACATCAGTGTCCGACTTCACTAATGCTCTTGTGGCTGAATGGAAGCAAGTTCCCAGATCCAGTGGAAAGCCTTCCCAGAAGAGTGGGAAGGGGGGGACCAACTGCACCAGCAGCAAAGGGGGGGACCAACTGCATATTAATGCCCATGATTTTGAAATGAGATGTTTGACGAGCAGATGTCCACATACTTTTGGTATAGCTTAGTTATACCTGTCCAATTGAGATGCTACCAATATAATTGAATAAGCACCACCAGTGGACTAAGCACCACCTAAATGGGGATCAAAGTCTCATTGTATTTGGCCTAGCGTTCTGGGTCTGCTAAATAAATAAATTGCGCTTGAGTGTCTCGAGGAATATGTCTGTACTCTAAGTATTGTCATGTTAAATGTGCAGTGTAGTGTACTATACTTGAGTTTCCCACGCTTTCCCACAGTGACCACGCAACTGCTCCCCACAGTGAAGCATCTCTCTCTGTGAGACCACGTCCCTCAGCCTGTTTGCGCTGCCTGGCAACTGCAGGCTAAGGCCACGCACATACAAGCTCTAACACACACACAAACACACACACACTCCTCAGCTAAGAGTGGCCCCGTGCAGAGCCTGACAGGACATGGCTTGTAGATTCCGTAGAGAGACATGTGGCTCCAGATTGACGTGGTGTTCCCAGTCTTCCCAACAAGCGGATAATGTTCCATGGAGGCCACAGTGTTTCTGTTTGTGTCAAGAGGTGGGATGAGGGGAGCTAGCCTTGGCTTTGGAGACAGCATCATTTATCCTCTCCTGAATCCCATCACACCACTCCAGCTACAGTATCTCAGCCCGATTCACACAGCTACTTGTATGTGTGTGTGTGTGTGTGTGTGTGTGTGTGTGTGTGTGTGTGTGTGTGTGTGTGTGTGTGTGTGTGTGTGTGTGTGTGTGTGTGTGTGTGTGTGTGTGTGTGTGTGTGTGTGTGTGTGTGTGTGTGTGTGTGTGTGTGTGTGTGTGTGTGTGGCCTCAATTGCACATAGACTTACCTAGGAGTGCTAAGAGTGTTTAGACCCAATGTGAAGAGCTACTTGTATGTGTATGTGTGTGTGTATCTAAGAAGTTCTAAGCTTCAAGTTCCTCGGCGTACACATCACTGACGATTTGAAATGGTCCGCTCACACAGACAGTGTGGTAAAGAAGGCTCAACAGTGCCTCTTCAACCACAGGAGACTGAAGAAATTTGGCGTGGCCCTTAAAACCCCAAACTTTTACAGATGCACAATTGAGAGCATCCTGTCGGGCTGTATCACCGCCTGGTACGGCAACTGCACCGCCCGCAACCACAGGGCTCTCCAGAGGGTGGTGTGGTCTGCCCAACGCATCATCGGGAGCAAACTACTTGTCCTCCAGGACACCCACAGCTCCCGATGTCACAGGAAGGCCAAAAAGATCATCAACGACATCAACCACCTGAGCCACGGCCTGTTCACCCCGTTATCATCCAGAAGGCGAGATCAGTACAGGTGCATCAAAGCTGGGACCGAGAGACTGAAAAACAGCTTCTGTCTCAAGGCCATCAGACTGTTAAATAGCCATCACTAGCCGACTTCCACCCGATTACGTAACCCTGCACCTTAGAGGCTGCTGCCCTATATACATAGACTTGGAATCACTGGCCACTTTAATAATGGAACACTAGTCACATTAATGTTTAAATAATGTTTACATTCTGCTTTACTCATCTCATATGTATATACTGTATTCTATTCCACTGTATTTTAGTCAATGCCACTCCGACATTGCTCAATCTAATATTTATGTGTTTCTTAATTCCATTCTTTTACTTTTAGATTAGTGTGTATTGTTGTGAACTGTTAGATACTACTGCAGTGTTGGAGCTAGGAACACATTTCGATACACCTGCAATGACATCTGCTAAATATGTGTATGTGACCAATAGAACTTGATTTGATTTGAAGTCTATTGAGTGTTTAGCCACCACACAATCTGGGATGTGAATTACAATATTGGGTTGATTAGTCAAATCTGTTAGAGATATATTGACATATTTACCAACAGTTGTACCTACATATTTGTGCTTTCTGCCTGTGTCTCAGTGTGTGTGTGCACGTGTATGTGTGTGTGTTTTAGACATTAACCCTGTCTGTGTTTGTGTTGTCTCTAGGTGCTGATCTGCCAAGTATGATGGACCTGGAGTCCCTGTATCGTGGTGTGGAGCAGAGCATCAACCAGACCCGAGCCCAGAGACAGAGGAGACAGAGTCCAGAAAGAGCCTACAACATCGAGGTCCTACTGGGGGTGGACGACTCTGTGGTGCAGTTCCATGGCAAGGAACACGTCCAGAAGTACCTGCTCACGCTCATGAACATCGTAAGTATAGTACACTCACACCACCGGAGACTGCTGCGGGGAGAACGGCTCATAAAAATGTCCGGAGCGAATGGAACGGCGCCAAACACCTGGAAACCATGTGTTTGATGTATTTGATACCATTCCACTGATTCCGCTCCAGTTATTACCACGCGCCCGTTCTCCCCAGTTAAGGTGCCACCAACCTCCTGTGACTCACACAGAGTCATACACACATTGTAGGATACTATGTGCATTATGCGCCATTAGTGTGACCCTAGCCCCTGTGTCTTCTGTTAGAAAGATGCTGCAAGCGGTTCATTCACTGTGAACACTTTAATCCAATAACCAGAAGAGTAATGAAGACAACTGTAGTACAATGTGTACGTGGTTTCTACAAGAGAATAAATAATTATACGATAAGTAACGTATGAAGAGTCATCAGCAACACAGTAATGGAGCAATAAGGAAATATGCGTAGACGTAATGGCAGAAGAATATGCATCATAATCTGGAATGTACATTATACACAAATACAATGGCAAATATTATATGAAATATGTATAAATAATAGTCAGGGATAAACACTGAGTGTACAAAACATTGACACCTGCTCTTTCCATGACATAGACTGACCAGGTGAATCCAGGTGAAAGCTATGATCCCTTATTGTTGTCAATTGTTAAATCTGCTTCAATCAGTGTAGATGAAGAGGAGGAGACAGGTTAAAGAAGGATGTTTAAGCCTTGAGACAACCGAGACATGGATTGTGTATGTGTGCCATTCAGAGGGTGAATGGGCAAGACCAAATATTTAAGTGCATTTGAATGGGGTATGGTAGTAGATGCCAGGCGCACCGGTTTGAGTGTGTCAAAAACTGCAACGATGCTGGGTTTCTCATGCTCAACAGTTTCCCATGTGTATCAAGAATGGTCCATCACACAAAGGACATCCAGCCAATTTGAGAAAACTGTGGGAAACATTGGAGTCAACATTGGCCAGCATCCTTGTGGAACACTTCCGACACCTTGTAGAGTCCATGCCCCTACAAATTGAAGGTGTTCCTAATGTTTTGTACACTCAGTGTATAGATAGGCGAGTGGCAAGGCTAACTAGCAAAGAGCTAACAAGGACATATTAGCAATGGGAGCTAGCACCTCAAGTGCACCCGCTGCTGAGGAGAGAGAGCGAGTGAGAGGAGCCTGGCCTAGGCTACGGTTGATTGCAAAGATGGGGGCCTTTTTCATTGAAGTAAATCAAAAGTTAGACAACAAAGAGTACAGACTAGTGAAAAGAAGCCGACAAGGGGATGTCCTTCATTGTGACAAGTTGTAATATTGTCGTGGACACAGATGAGAAGAACGTTAGCGTGGCCAAATGGACTATGTGTGTGCAACTCGCTATTCAGGTTTGATGCAATTTTCAAACCTGAATGTATTTATTTGTGTATTTATTATCATTTGTTTCATCATTATTATTATTGTATATCATTATTATTATGGTAGGCCTATTTAAGAATCTAAATCAGTGAAAAAAGTGTTGTGTTTCATTTTGTTGAGATATTTTCTTTGGCTAAATTAAGTTTGGACGGTCTTTTTTTATTTTGTGCTCCTTAAGATACAGTAGGTTAAAAGTAGGCCTGTTTAAAATAAATATCATTATCCTATTGCTTCCATTTGTTGGGTAGGCATACGGGAGACACTCGCCTTGTTGTTAATTGCTGCAATATAGGTCAAACCTGTTCAAAACTCATGTGAAGGTTTAAACGATTTAAAAAAATATATGCAACACAATATATGCAATCTTTCTAGCTCCGACAGTGCAGTAATACCTCTCTTTCTACTCTTGGATCTGAACGGGTGTCTTGGATACGAACCGGCACAGGTCTGTTTTTCGACTGCCTTTTTGGAACGGGTCTGACTGTCCTCAGCACCATTTGGAATGGGTCTCCGTTTTTTTAAATTGTATGCATATCGGGTCAGGTGGGCAAGCCACGGAACAATTTTGGAATGCATCCAACAGTTTGGACCCGTGAAGACCTCTAGCTTGAAGCAATGAGTGACATATTTGAAGGGCAGAGGTGCATTTTGAATGCACAACCCAACCCCTCCCCTTTTTTCAACTGGTTGTTCAGAACAGCACCGTTTCTGTTTAATTGAACATTGCATTGCATTTATTTTTTGGACTGAACGCAGCCCTGGTGACTTTTCTACTCTAAACGTTATGAAAATAAAATGGTGACACCATTAAAATAAAATGTTCCCCCTCCAAAAATGAGCCTAACAACATATTGGTCCATGTTATCAGGCTGGTTTTATTATTTAGCAATAAATATTAGGCCTTTCACCCGTAGCGCAACTGATGTAGCATAGTGGCTATAAATATAACATAGGCTGAAGCATACCCATCTGTATTTGTGCTAATCAACAGCTGGATCAGTGCTAAGAAACTTGCTAAGAAACCCCCCCCCCCCCATGCCCCTTGACTTCCCCCAATTGAATTAACTGCTACTATGTTACACAGAAATGTGGTATAAGAATAGCTTTTACTAATCAAGAAAGTACATACAAACACCAGTACCTGGTGTCCCTTCCATATTGAAATCAAGAAGAAATCAATTATAAATGAGAAATAAACCAGCTTACTGCTGTGCAATGTCACATCTGTATCAATAAATACTAGGTGGGGCTAATTTATTTTGTCGATTTCATTATTAGGGTGCTTGAACATGTATAGGGAGGATAGGTTGGATAGGTTGTCTGTGAGACAGGCAGGCTGCCTCTGATTGGGGAGAGAAACAGGCTTGCTTGAGCCCACTGCCTGAGGTTCAGAGAAACAGTCCTTCTCTTACTATGTAGTCTACTAGAAACCAGCTGTTTCAAAGTTTATAATACTGCCAAAGTCTTTGAACTCACGAAATCGAGCCCAATAAAACCATTACCAATTATCACTTGTTTTTGGCACCTATCCCTTCTCCATTTGAAAAATATCATTTTCTATATAGTTCTTATTCGTGTTTATAAATGTACCATGTTAAATGTGACTGTGCTTCTGTATTTGTTACAAGTTAGCTCACAAAATGAAGGGTTTTGTTTAAGAAGAGAGAGGAGAGAGGGAGAAAGATGAGCTATTGATCCGTTCTCCTTACAAGCCGTGCGCAACTTTCCCTTTCCCTTCACAAACCACGGCCTCTGAGGACTGGACCAAACCAAGCATAATTGGCAGCGGGTGGATCCAATCATATCATGAGGAATTGAGTAGTACTGTGTGGTGTTGAATCACAGAAAGCCTGTAGCTACGGTGGGGAAATAATTTTAAATGGTATATTATCGGGAGGGTCAAATTGACCTGTTTCTAAAGTTACGCACCTGCTCACGCTTAAAATGTTAATCAAATATTAGATCAATTAATGAGACAGAGATGAGAATATCCATATAGAAATGTAGAAAGAGGTGAGATCTAAAGATGCAACAACTACCATGGGTTGCAAATATGACTAGGATTGTGCCTTTGTCTACTGGACAATGAAAGAAAGTTGATTTAAAAACCAATTGAACATGAGAAAAATAGGCTAGGTTTCCATGGCATATGGAAGTCTTTGGATTTTGGCGAGGCTACTTTGAAGCAAGGTAAGCCATGCCTCATAATGTAGTAAAACATTCAGGTTTCAAACAATTAAGTACATGTTTTCAAAATGAATACTGCCTCCAGCTTTGCAAAGTTGTATGTGATGCGCTGAAGCCTGCCTAGTTGCCTATGCACTTAAATGGTGAATGGGAAACTTGCTTGAATTACTAGTTGATAAATAAAATAGTAGATATTTTTAACCCTGGCCCTTGTTTTTAAAAAGCATGTTTCACTCCAGCAGCAACATACAGCTGTTTTATGAGTTGAAGCAGCAGCTCTCGCTACATCGACTGCAGTGTAGGCTCCTCAGATGGGCATGCTTCATCCTCCTCAATGAATTTCATAAAAATATATATTTTTAAACATTTAAAAAGTTATCCTTTTTAGATAAAACTACAGTATACTAAATATAATCACGTCGTTAAAACACACTATTTTGCAAAGAAGGTATACAGTAGCATCAACAGCACTCTGTAGGGTAGCACCATGGTGTAGCTGGAGGACAGCTAGCTTCCGTCCTCCTCTGGGTACATTGACTTACAAAACAAAACTGAGGAGGCTCATGGTTCTCACCCCTTCCATAGACTTAGACAGTAATTATTAACTTCTGGAGGACGTCCTCCAACCTATCAGAGCTCTTGCAGCATGAACTGACATGTTGTCCACCCAATCAAAGGATCAGAAAATGAATCAAGTACTGAAAGCATAAGCTACAGCTAGCTAGCACTGCAGTGCATAAAATGTGGTGAGTAGTTGACTCAAAAAGAGAGAAAGACAATAGTTCAACAGTTTTGAACAAATTAATGTCTTCCAAAATGAAGGAGACGCAAGAGAGAAATAGAGAGATTCCGTCATTTCTTTTCACTTTCAGTTTCACTTACTTAGCTAGAAAATGTAGCTAACAAGTTTAGCCTACTGAAACACCCTGCTCAAACAGAGGGATGCTATGTTAGCTAGCTGGCTATCACTATCCAACACAACACTGGAACTCTTCCAAGTCAAGGTAAGATTTTGGTTTGACTAATTTATTGCCAGCGGGGCCTGCCGGTGTAAGTGCTTACTGACTGTACACTGTAACGTTACTGCATGATTTTACTAATGTGTTAGTTCTATTAGCTATGCTGACTATGACGTTACTTTAGCTAATATGTTGACAATGATGTATGCTGTGTGTAGAGGTTTGGCTTGAAAAGGTTTTTTCCCTGGTCATATACAGCTGATGTGTTGTGCATTGAAGTCCACAAGTGAAGGGAAAAGGTGAGAGGAGGGTGCATAGATGCGAGAAGGAATATAATGTGGCTGCTATGAAAGTGAACTGTGTTTACGCGTGATCAGGGGTGTATTCATTCCACTGATTCTGTTGAAAAACATTTCTTAAAACTTCATAAGGCTAGGTGTTCCGCTAGCAGAACCCCTCGACAACATCCGCTGAAAAGGCAGAGCGCGAAATTCAAAAATATTTTTTTGAAATATTTAACTTTCATACATTCACAAGTGCAATACACCAAATGAAAGCTTAACTCCTTGTTAATCTACCCATCATGTCCGATTTCAAAAGGGCTTTACAGCGAAAGCACACCATATGATTATGTTAGGTCAGAGCCTAGTCACAAAAAACATACAGCCATTTTCCAGCCAAAGAGAGGAGTCACAAAAAGCAGAAATAGAGATATAATTAATCACTAACCTTTGATGATGTTCATCAGATGGCACTCATAGGACTTCATGTTAAACAATACATGTATGTTTTGTTCGATAAAGTTCATATTTATATCCAAAACCTCAGTTTACATTGGCGCGCTATGTTCAGTAATGTTGTGCCTCGAAAACATCAGGCGAATTTGCAGAGAGCCACATCAATATACAGAAATACTCATCATAAACTTTGATAAAAGATACAAGTGTTACGCACAGAATTAAATATATACTTCTCCTTAATGCAACTGCTGTGTCAGATTTCAAAAAAGCTTTACGAAAAAAGCACACCATGCTATAATCTGATTGTAGAAACATGTCAAACGATGTATAGAATCAATCTTTAGGATGTTTTTAACATAAATCTCCAATAATGTTTCAACCGGACAATTCCTTTGTCTTTAGAAATGCAATGGAACGCAGGTCGCTCTCACGGCCACGTGCATGACCAGCTCATGGCCTTCTGCCAGACACCTTAGTCAAACAGCTCGTATTCTTTCCCCCTTCACAGTAGAAACCTGAAACAAGGTTCTAAAGACTGTTGACATCTAGTGGAAGCCTTAGGAAGTGCAATATGACCCCATTTACACTGTATATTAGAAAGGCAATGAGTTGAAAAACTACAAACCTCAGATTTCCCACTTCCTGGTTGGATTTCTCAGGTTTTTGCCTGCCATATGAGTTCTGTTATACTCACAGACATCATTCAAATAGTTATAGAAACTTCAGAGTGTTTCCTATCCAAATCTACTAATAATATGCATATATTAGCTTCTGGGCCTGAGTAGCAGGACGTTTATTCTGGGCACGCTTTTCATCCGAACGTGAAAATGCTGCCCCCTATCCCAAACAGGTTTTAAACGGAAGCAAACGGAAGAAAATGGGGATAAACATACCTGAATTTGTTCAATAGAAACTCTCGTTTGCATCTGTTGGACTAATGATTACACCCTGTATCAGCTAGATGCAGGCAAAAATGTGCAAGACAGTATAGAATGTCACTGTCTGTCCATGTGTCACCATCTGTCACCTCAAATGTGTTTCTCGACCTGTGTGCACCTACATTGTAAACTTTCATTCATATGCTAGGTTGTCGCAACCTCGTGATAGGTATACAGTGAGGGAAAAAAGTATTTGATCCCCTGCTGATTTTGTACGTTTGCCCACTGACAAAGAAATGATCAGTCTATAATTTTAATGGTAGGTTTATTTGAACAGTGAGAGACAGAATATCAACAAAAATATCCAGAAAAACGCATGTCAAAAATGTTATGAATTGATTTGCATTTTAATGAGGGAAATAAGTATTTGACCCCTCTGCAAAACATGACTTAGTACTTGGTGGCAAAACCCTTGTTGGCAATCACAGAGGTCAGACGTTTCTTGTAGTTGGCCACCAGGTTTGCACACATCTCAGGAGGGATTTTGTCCCACTCCTCTTTGCAGATCTTCTTCAAGTCATTAAGGTTTTGAGGCTGACGTTTGGCAACTCGAACCTTCTGCTCCCTCCACAGATTTTTTATGGGATTAAGGTCTGGAGACTGGCTAGGCCACTCCAGGACCTTAATGTGCTTCTTCTTGAGCCACTCCTTTGTTGCCTTGGCCGTGTGTTTTGGGTCATTGTCATGCTGGAATAACCATCCACGACCCATTTTCAATACCCTGGCTGAGGGAAGGAGGTTTTCACCCAATATTTGACGGTACATGGCCCCGTCCATCGTCCCTTTGATGCAGTGAAGTTGTCCTGTCCCCTTAGCAGAAAAAGCATAATGTTTCCACCTCCATGTTTGACGGTGGGGATGGTGTTCTTGGGGTCATAGGCAGCATTCCTCCTCCTCCAAACACGGCAAGTTGAGTTGATGCCAAAGAACTCCATTTTGGTCTCATCTGACCACAACACTTTCACCAATTTGTCCTCTGAATCATTCAGATGTTCATTGGCAAACTTCAGACGGGCATGTATATGTGCTTTCTTGAGCAGGGGGACCTTGCGGGCGCTGCAGGATTTCAGTCCTTCACGGCGTAGTGTGTTACCAATTGTTTTCTTGATGACTATGGTCCCAGCTGCCTTGAGATCATTGACAAGATCCTCCTGTGTAGTTCTGGGCTGATTCCTCACCGTTCTCATGATCATTGCAACTCCACGAGGTGAGATCTTGCATGGAGCCCCAGGCTGAGGGAGATTGACAGTTCCTTTGTGTTTCTTCCATTTGCGAATAATCGCAGAAGCTGTTGTCACCTTCTCACCAAGCTGCTTGGCGATGGTCTTGTAGCCCATTCCAGCCTTGTGTAGGTCTACAATCTTGTCCCTGACATCCTTGGAGAGCTCTTTGGTCTTGGCCATGGTGGAGAGTTTGGAATCTGATTGATTGATTGCTTCTGTGGACAGGTATCTTTTATACAGGTAAGAAACTGAGATTAGGAGCACTCCCTTTAAGAGTGTGCTCCTAATCTCAGCTTGTTACCTGTATGAAAGACACCTGGGAGCCAGAAATCTTTCTGATTGAGAGGGGGTCAAATACTTATTTCCCTCATTAAAATGCAAATCAATTTATAACATTTTTGACATGCGTTTTTCTGGATATTTTTGTTGTTATTCTGTCTCTCACTGTTCAAATAAACCTACCATTAAAATTATAGACTGATCATTTCTTTGTCAGTGGGCAAACGTACAAAATCAGCAGGGGATCAAATACTTTTTTCCCTCACTGTAGGTCAAATTTGAGTATCATGTAACCTAAACCTATCACTGTTACAATGAACTGGGTGAATGGAATATTAAAGACAGTCATCCAATATGCTATAATAGAAATAAGGCCATGCTCATGAAAAAAGAAATGGTCCTCCCTCATCTTAAACTCCACTGACCGCCACTGATCGACTAGTATTTCAATCAATTATTAGGCAACAATCCATTTATTTAATTTTTTTATTTTATAATTGGTCGGCGGCAATTTTATTTTTCTGATTTTCCTCTTATTTGGGGGGGAGCGGCAAAAGCCAGTTATGGAAACTCTGACGCATAGGCACACACACAACAGAGACAGACACACACTCATGAACTTTGTATGCATGTACAGTACACACACACACTCCTTTGCAAGAGAGACGACCTGCCCAATATGTCAGCTAGAAATTATACAGTACACACACAGAGGGCAGAGAGCCGGAGACTATGGATCCACAGGATCTCTGTAACCTACAGTCAGATCCAATTCCCTTCTTCCCCCTGCATGTTTCCACCCAGCAATCAGCCCAGGTAATCCCATGTCTGGCTGTCTCCTCTATCTAAATATGATGGGATTGGGATGGGTTTCTTTCAGATAGTTTCATCTATTTTCTGTGTGTGTGTGTGTGTGTGTGTGTGTGTGTGTGTGTGTGTGTGTGTGTGTGTGTGTGTGTGTGTGTGTGTGTGTGTGTGTGTGTGTGTGTGTGTGTGTGTGTGTGTACGTGTGTACGTGTGTGTACGTGTGTGTGTGTGTGTGTGTGTGTGTGTGTGTGTGTGTGTGTGTGTGTGTGTGCGTGTGTGTGTATATGCGAATGTAGATGCGTGTGTGTGTTTGTGAGCGACAGAATGGTCACAGGCTAGTGAAACCTGTCGTCTTCTCCAGCTCTCACACACCGTTCCATCAGCTTTTGTGTCATGTGTCACTGTTCGAGTGATTCAAAGCCAGCAGCCAATCAATATGCTTTAGGACACAACAAAGAGCTTAGCCCAGTATTCACCTCCCAGGAGTGTGTGTGTGTGTGTGTGTGTGTGTGTGTGTGTGTGTGTGTGTGTGTGTGTGTGTGTGTGTGTGTGTGTGTGTGTGTGTGTGTGTGTGTGTGTGTGTGTGTGTGTGTGTGTGTGATGGGGAATGCGGCAAGTAGACTTTAATCTCGGAAAATTAAACCTGATATGAGAGTAGAGAGAGATTTTGTGTGTGCGCGTGTGTGTGTGTGTGTGTGTGTGTGTGTGTAGCCTTTGTGCAAGAAGCAGCCGACAGATCTCTGAGAGATTTCATGGCAAAAAGAAGCAACAGCAGCACTTGTTTTAGTCTTTACCCCGGTGTTGTGAAAGAAGAGTACCACCTCCACTTTTTACTTCCTTGTTTAGATATTTTTAAGACAATCTTAGAGGGGAATGTTCAGCCATATTGCAGGCACCCCTCTCATCTAGAGAGATAGAAATAAAGAGAGCCCTACAGAGAGAGAGAGAGAGTATTCAGAATACATTTCTGAACACCGGATAAACACTGAATAAATATGTAAAACAACCTCCCACGCATGGCATCTAAGTTACTTTCTTCTTGAAAGTTAACTTTTTTCTAGGCTTGGGCGGTTTACCGTATATACCGTATACCAGGGTATTTGGAAAAAGCCACGGGAGGGTTTTTCAAAACCATCAATACCGTTGAAACAATTTATTTTAATAATTTTTACATATTTGAATATTTGTAGCAACTTTTTAAGTCAATACTTGCAGTCAACTTGTGCAATACGTTAGGAGATAAAGAACAATGCGTTCTTCATTTCACCTGTCACATTATCATGAAGCTTACTGTAGCCCCCAGTCACGTGTCACATGACGAGAGACCGGAGCCTTGTGAGTCACTCACTGTTGTGCATTATGCGCCAGGTGATCTAATTACAGTATGGAATTCACAACTAAATGTTTGCCAGCTAAATATATGATAACTATTAAGTTAATTGTCTAAAATATACTAAATGCTCTGCAGTTGTGCATTTGGTTTGCTAATTTAGTAGCTAGTTAGCGATCTAGCTAAGTGGTTAGCTTTTTCCAAAATCAAGCATTTGCTTGGTAACAGCAGAGAATCCCCTCCTGGGTCAAAAGCCTTGCTGGCTAATATTTGTTTTGTGCGTGCCACAAACTGTGTGTAGCATTTTTTCATTATTTGTATACTTGTATATTTTAGGTCAGAAACTATTAAAACTGTTTGCAATGCCCTTGTTAGCATTTAATTAGCCTTCTCTATGGGCCTTTACATGTACATGTGCATTGCTAACCTTCAGATTACAGAGTATCAGTTTGGTTTGAAAACAGCTCCCCTTGTGTCCAGCGCCGGTATTAATGAATATCCCGGTTGGCACAAGGTCGGTATGAAGGGATGACAATCTGGATACCGCCCAAGCCTACTTTGCTCACTTTAGGATCGTCTCGTTCTCTCTCTGGAGAGAGATGGACAAACAGTCTCAAAACTAAGAACACATTTCTGTTTAAAAAGTGTACTCTGGACTTGGAGCTTTACTTTTTTACAATGAGGTCTCTCTGAGTCTTCTCTATTCATTAAATGAAGTGAAGTAAAGAGGAGCTCAGATTTTTCTCTGGCACAGTAATACGAAGGCTGGTTCTCTGACATACAATGAAACATCAAAACATTGAATCAAATCAAAAGTTATTTGTCACAAGGTTTGTAAACAACAGGTGTAGACTAACAGTGAAATGCTTACTTACGGGCCCTTCCCAACAATGCAGAGAGAAAAAAAGAGAAATAATAGAAAAATAAAGAATAAATGCACAATGAGTAACGCTAACTTGGCTATATACAGTCATGGCCAAACGTTTTGAGAATGACACAAATATTAATTTCCACAAAGTTTGCTGCTACAGTGTCTTTAGATATTTTTTGTCAGATGTTACTATGGAATACTGAAGTATAATTACAAGCATTTCATAAGTGTCAAAGGCTTTTATTGACAATTACATGAAGTTAATGCAAAGAGTCAATATGTGCAGTGTCGACCCTTCTTTTTCAAGACCTCTGCAATCCTCCCTGGCATGCTGTCAATTAACTTCTGGGCCACATCCTGACTGATGGCAGCCCATTCTTGCATAATCAATACTTGGAGTTTGTCAGAATTTGTGGGTTTTTGTTTGTCCACCCGCCTCTTGAGGATTGACCACAAGTTCTCAATGGGATTAAGGTCTAGGGAGTTTCCTGGCCATGGAGCCAAAATATTGATGTTTTGTTCCCCGAGCCACTTAGTTATCACTTTGCCTGAAGGCAAGGTGCTCCATCATGCTGGAAAAGGCATTGTTCGTCACCAAACTGTTCCTGGATGGTTGGGAGAAGTTGCTCTCGGAGGATGTGTTGGTACCATTCTTTATTCATGGCTGTGTTCTTGGGCAAAATTGTGAGTGAGCCCACTCCCTTGGCTGAGAAGCAACCCCACACATGAATGGTCTCAGGATGCTTTTCTGTTGGCATGAGACAGGACTGATGGTAGCGCTCACCTTGTCTTCTCTGGACAAGCTTTTTTCCGGATGCCCCAAACAATCGGAAAAGGGATTCATCAGAGAAAATGACTTTACCCCAGTCCTCAGCAGTCCAATCCCTGTACCTTTTGCAGAATATCAGTTTGTCCCTGATGTTTTTCCTGGAGAGAAGTGGCTTCTTTGCTGCCCTTCTTGACACCAGGCCATCCTCCAAAAGTCTTCGCCTCACTGTGCGTGCAGATGCACTCACACCTGCCTGCTGCCATTCCTGAGCAAGCTCTGTACTGGTGGTGCCCCGATCGAAAGAATTAATCAACTTTAGGCGGCGGTCCTGGCGCTTGCTGGACTTTCTTGGGCACCCTGAAGTCTTCTTCACAACAATTGAACCGCTCTCCTTGAAGTTCTTGATGATCCGATAAATGGTTGATTTAGGTGCAATCTTACTGGCAGCAATATCCTTGCCTGTGAAGCCCTTTTTGTGCAAAGCAATGATGACGGCACATTATTTCCTTGCAGGTAACCATGATTGACAGAGGAAGAACAATGATTCCAAGCACCACCCTCCTTTTGAAGCTTCCAGTCCGTTATTCGAACTCAATCAGCATGACAGAGTGATCTCCAGCCTTGTCCTCGTCAACACTCACACCTGTGTTAATGAGAGAATCACTGACATGATGTCAGCTGATCCTATTGTGGCAGGGCTGAAATGCAGTGGAAATGTTTTGGGGGATTCAGTGCATTTGCATGGCAAAGAGGGACTTTGCAATTAATTGCAATTCATCTGATCACTCTTCATAACATTCTGGAGTATATGCAAATTGACATCCTACAAACTTCCACCGTTGTGTCGTCTGCAAAACTTAATGATGGTGTTGGAGTTGTGAGGGTCCCCAGTGTTGAGGGTCAGCTTGACTGATGTGTTGTTGACTACCCTCACCACCTGGGGCATCATAGGGTCCTTAGCTACGTGAGGATATTGGAGGGCACTACGGTGTTGAATACTGAGCTGTACTCAATGAACGGCATTCTCACGTTGGTGTTCCTTTTGTCCAGGTGGGAAATGGCAGTGTACTGTGCAATAGAGATTGCGTCATTGGTGTATCTGATGGGGCGAAATTAAAATTGGAGTGGGTCCAGGGTGTCTGGGATGATGTTGTTGATGTTGTTGATGTGAGTCATGACCAGCCTTTCAAAGCACTTCATGGCTACGGATGTGAGTGCTACGGGGTGATAGTCATTTAGACAAGTTACCTTGGCATTCTTGGGCATGTGGACTATGGTGGTCAGCTTGAAACATGTAGATATTACAGCCTGGGTCAGGAGAGGTTAAAAATGTTGGTGAATACACTTGCCAGCTGGTCAGCGCATGCTCTGAGTATGCGTCCTGGTAATTCGTCTGGCCCTGCGGCCTTGTGAATGTTAACCTGTTTAAAGGTCTTACTTACATCGGCTGCGGATAGAGTGATCACACTGTCGTCCGGAACAACTGGTGCTCTCATGCATGGTTCAGTGTTGCTAGCCTCAAAGCATGCATAGAAGGTATTTAGCTCGTCACTGGACAGCCCACCGCTGGGTTTCCCATTGTAATCCGTGATAGCTTGCAAGCCCTACCATATTTTCTTGTTTGCTTATGGCCCTATACAGCTTGTTGAGTTTGGTCTTAGTGCCAGTATCAGTTTGTGGTGGTAAATAGAAAGCTACAAAATAGTAGAAAACTCTCTTAGTAAATATAATTGTGCTGGAGGGAATAGCGGCCATTTTACGAGCTCCTGACCAATTGTGCTATTTTATGTCTTTTTTTGAATGCGCTTATTTGTTTTTTGTACATAATGCTTCAGCCATCATTTTGTATGACCGAAAATAGCTTTTGGACATCAGAACAGCTATCACGAACCTCGATTTGGACAAGGACTTCTACTTCAATGAGTCGGAGGCGAAAGACAAATTGATTATCCAGGACCAGGCCCAAATCCCTGACAATCGAAGAAGGAGGAGCCGGAGCTATAGAGGCCGGCATGTGGGATACCTGACGAGAATACATCGCAGAGTGAATAAATCGCCTCTACCCTCCATTCTATTGGCAAATGTGCAATCACCGGAGTATGAACTGGATGAGCTCCATTCGAGACTATCCTATCAATGTTACTATTGCTGTCGGATGAAAACCTCTCATCTCCAAAACAGACACTTTTCAGGAAATTGAAAAAACAGACATATTTTGCCATTAACAAACATACAATTAGCTTCAGAAGCTATTTTGAATCCATTTTCTTGGTCTTACAGTCATGAAATATTCAGAGTACATCGAGGGGAGTTACTTCCTAAAACGTTTATCTGGGCCTGTATTCATAATGCCTCTCAGACTATGAGTGCTTAGCTAGGATCAGTTTAGTATTTTTTTTATAAGATTACATGGACCTGATCCTAGATCAGCATTCCTACTGTGATGCTTTGTGGATATGACCCTGTTCTCTCTCCAGATTGATGTGTTGCTTCTTTGCGAGCTGCTAGGTTCACCGCAGGGCAGGCACAGTCAGAGGGGAGTACTAGAGGCATGCATGGTTTAAAGATGGAAAATAAGCTTTATTTCTCTCCTCGTCATTGTCCAAAGCTGCCAGGGTGAGATCATGGAGGCTGTCTCGGAGCAGTGTGTGTTATCTTATCTTATGTTGTCTGTGTCTGTGTGTGTGGGCAGTGCCTTCAGAAAGTATTCACACCACTTTACTTTTTCACATTTTGTTACAGCCTGAATTTTAAATGGATTTTAAATGGAGATTTTGTGTCACTGATCTACACACAATACCCCATAATATCAAAATGGAATTTTGTTTGTAGAAAATGTTTGAAATTAATAAAAAATGAAAAGCTGAAATGTCTTGAGTCAATAAGTATTCAACCCCTTTGTTATGGCAAGCCTAAATAAGTTCAGAAGTAAAAGTGTACTTAACAAATCATATAAGTTGAATGGACACATTCTGTGTTCAATAATAGTGGTTAACATGATTTTTGAATGACTACCCCATCGCTGTACCCTACACATATAATTATCTGTAAGGTCCCTCAGTCGAGTAGTGCACAGATTTCAAGCATAGATTCAACCAGGGAGGTTTTTCAAGCAGATGATGAATATTCCTCTGAGCATGGTGAAGTTATTAATTAGGCTTTGGATGGTGTATCAATACACCCAGTCACTACAAAGATACAGGCGTCCTTCCTAACTCAGTTGCCGAAGAGGAAAGAAACTGCTCAGGAATTTCACCCTGAGGCCAATGGTGATTTTAAAAGTGTAATGGTTGTGATGTGAGAAAACAGAGGATGGATCAACAACATGGAAGTTACTCCACAATACTAACCTAATTGACAGAGTAGAGAATAAAAATATTCCAAAACATGCATCCTGTTTGCAACAAAGAAATGAACATTTTGTCCTGAATACAAAGCATTATGTTTGTGGCAAATCCAAACAAGCATCGTGGTGGCTGCATCATGTTATTTGAATGCTTGTCATCTGCAAGGACTAGAGAGGTTTTTAGGATAAAAATAAACGGAATACAGCTAAGCACAGGCAAAATCCTAGAGGAGAAACTGGTTCAGTCTTCTTTCCAACAGACACTGGGAGATGAATTCGCCTTTCAACAGGACAATAACCTAAAACACAAGGCAAAACTACACTGGAGTTGCTTACCAAGGTAACATTGAATGTTCCTTAGTGGCTTAGTTAGAGTTTTGACTTAAATCGGCTTGAGAATCTATGGGAAGACTTGAAAATACCTTTCTATCAATGATCTACAACCAACTTGACAGAGCTTGACATTTATTTTAAGAATAATGGCCAAATATTGTACAATCCAGGTGTGCAAAGCTCTTAGAGGCTTACCCAAAAACACTTACAGCTGTAATCGCTGATAAACGTGTTTCCAACATGTATTGTCCCGGGGGGGTGAATACTTAGTTAATCCAGATATAGGCCTATTAGTGTTTTATTTTTTATTTCAGTCAGTATTTTGTGTTGATCGTTTGCCAAGAATGACAATCAAATCCATTTTAATCCGACTTTATAACTCAACAAAACTTTGAAAAAGTCAAGAGGTGTCGAATACTTTCTGAAGGCACTGTATACTTTCTCCACGTGGCTTGAGGCTATCTCACACACCTGTGTTTATTTTATTTTCTCTTCCTCTATCAAAGAAGCCTTAGGGTACACTATACCATAGTGTAAAAAAAAAAGATGTTGATTCAATGTACAATTGTAAGCAGGGGGACAACTTTGGTTTTAGAAGTGGGGGGACATAATTATTATATTTTTGTAGGATAAACACTCCAAACAGCCTTACCGACCGCTCGGAGGCATGTGCATGGTCCTAAAGCACACCATTGCCTCATTTTGTATCACATTCCAATGATAAAACTGGGGGGAAATGACATTTCTGAATGTGTGGGGGACATGTCCCCAGTGAAAGTTGTGCCCCTGATTGTAATGCAACCAGCTGCAATAGGATTATGAGTTTGCTCATAACAGCCTACCCGACCGCTCGGAGGCGTCTGCATGGTCCTAAAGCACACCACTCCCTTGTTTTGTATCGCATGCCAATGACAAAAATTCTTGCAACCAATAGAATGTTATATATATGGGGATACAATCTTCCCAGCTCTGCAGATTCTGCTGTGAGGAGGCAGAGTCATTAGATCATTTATTTTGGTATTGTCCATATGTACCCAGTTTTTGGTCACAGGTCCAGGAATGGCTGAAGAATTGCAACATTTGCCTAGAACTAACGCTGCAGATAGCAATACTGGGTGATTTGAAAAGCCATAGTCAATCAATCAATAATATCATAATTATTTTAGCAATTTTTTAATTTTTTATTTACAATCTGTAGAAGCTATGAGAATAGAAAGGTTCAATACTTTTGTGAAGCATCATTGCACAGTTTAAAAATATATGGCAAATAGAAATCCAAAATAGATGAGGTTGAGAGATAGATGGGAGGGGTTGAATGGAGCTGAAGGGTGGGACTAATAACAAGATAACCAATGGAAAACATACGGGGTCTGTAAAATGTATATAGGTTCAGAACTTTTGTGAAATAGCACAGTTACAAATTTAAATCAAACTGGATGGACATCAGAAATAGAGGACAAAAAAACTAACAAAATATAACTGTCGTAAAATAGATTGTGTCTGTAAAATATGTATAAGATATATAAACTGAAGGTAGAAGCCTAAGTGTTTATTGGTTCTCCAATTGGGGGAAGGGTGGTAGGGTTTGCGGGGAATAATAAAGGTATATTCTAAAAAAAGTATGTGTGTCTATATAGGTATGTGTATGTATATGTGTGTACATGTATGGATGTGTGTATGTATATGGATATATATATTTACCCCCAAAAATATATGGGGGATTGGAAATTATGCAGACAATTACATTGATGGAAGCAACATTCTTTCCACAATATTAAGCTGATCCACCCCTAAAAGAGAGAAAAAAAGATAAACAAAATCCTCACAATCATGTTGCAACTGGTTGCCTTACAATTGGAGAGTTAGAGTTAGAAAATGTCATCACTTCACAATGATACAATAATACAAAATACAGATTTTTTTTTTAACCACATTGTGAAATACTCAAATGGAGTTTGGAGCCACTAAAAACGATCATGGTCAAACATGGTACCTGCGTAATCTATAATACACTGAACAAAAATATAAACGCAACATGCAACAATTTAAAAGATTTTACTGAGTTACAGTTCATATAAGGAAATCAGTCAATTGAAATATATTCATTAGGCCCTAATCTATGGATTTCACATGACTGGGAATACAGATATGCATCTGTTGGTCCCAGACACCATGAAAAAAACAGTCTTGTGTGACCTCCATTTGCCTCGTGCAGCACGACACAGCTCCATCGTATAGAGTTGGAATATTGTCCCACTCTGTTGTACATGTCGATCCAGAGCATCCCAAACATACTCAATGGGTGACATGTCTGGTGAGTATGCAGGCCATGGAAGAACTGGGACATTTTTGGCGTCCAGGAATTGCGACATGGGGCCGTGCATTATCATGCTAAAACACGATGGCGGGGGATAAATGGCACGACAATGGGCCTCAAGATCTCGTCACGGTATCTATGTGCATTCAAATTGCCATCGATAAAATACAATTGTGTTCGTTGTCCATAGCTTATACCGGCCCATAGCATGCCCCCAGCACCACCATGGGGCACTCTGGTCACAACGTTGACATCAGTAAACCGCTCGCCATACACGCTGTCTGCCATTTTATTGTCCCCAGTACAAAGTGCACCTGTGTAATTATAATGCTGTTTAATCAGCTTCTTCATATACCACACCTGTCAGGTGGATGGATTATCTTGGCATAGGAGAAATGCTCACTAACAGGGATGTAAAGAAATATGTGCACAAAATTTGAGATAAATAAACTTATGTGCATATGGAACATTTCTGGGATATTTTATTTCAGCTCATGAAACATGGGATCAACATCTTACATGCTATGTTCATATTTTTGTTCAGTACACATTATCAATTGATGCCCTTGAGAAATGTATAATAGATTGTACATTGTACATTGAATCAACATCATTTCTTTTTTTTGTACAGTGCAGGCTGTGTGACTATGTGGAGTATTTTTGATCTTGCTTTTATTCAGGCCAGTCGTTCAGCAGACATTGTTATCCGCTAGATATACTTGATAAAAATACCTTGTTAAGTACACAGAGATAACACCATAGAGATCCTATAAAATTTCTATGGATAATACCCACAACCCAATACACAATTCCATTCCTGTTTGTTTCTGTTGCTCCCAAGTACTTCTGTTGCTCCCCAGGTATATATAATTAATCTGAAAAACCATGCCATGTGAAGCGGTCACCCCTATTCTAACTAGCTTAGCCCACTAGGCAAGCATACCAGAGTGCCTCAAAGCTACAATGAGCCAGCCAGCAAACCAGCCAGCTAGCCAGCTAGCCAGACTAGCGTGTGTGTGTCTCTCTGTTATCCGTATATTAGCAGGGATGCTCTAGACCCCTGCTAGGTGTGAGGTGAACCGCACCTACGCCCCTTCGTCCTGCCGCTCTTCTTCCTGTCGGGCAACTAAAGGTCAGAAAGTCAAGGTGTACATTGAGGGGGAAGGAAGGAGAGAAAGAAATTGGAGGAAGAGAAAGAGCGAGAGAGACAGATGGAGAGACAGCTAGGGGTCAGAGAGGAGAGGAGGTGGGCGGTCTTTCTGCTGGACATGAAACAGCTCCCACGGCAACCGCTTAATCTTGTCTGAGGGGTTCAACTGCAGTGTTACGGTGTGTGTGTGTCAAATCAACATCAAATCAAATTTTATTGGTCACATACACATATTTAGCGGAAGTTATTGCGGGTGTAGCGAAATGCTTGTGTTCCTAGCTCAACAGTGCAGTAATATCTAATCATTTACAACAATACACCGTCCAGAGCATGCACACACATACCCACACACTCCATGCCCAATCAGCAAGAAGCAGCCCAATCATAGAGGAGAATAGAGAAAAACAACATGACAGAGAAATGCAAAAGGCCATTGATCTGCTTCTTTAAATGGTCCATGGGAAAAGAGGAGTAATCGATGGGGCAGCCCTGAACCACCCTCTCTCACACCCACCCGCCTCCATCCCCTCTCCCTCTCCGTCCAAGTCCCAGGACACACACTCACACAATCACACACACACGGTCAAGGGCAAGAGGACAGGGAGCATCAGTGCCAGAGTCTCACACTATATTCCTCCCTAAAATCGGTCCAATCCCACTGTCCGAGAGAGAGAGAGCTAAAGAGAGAGCTAGAGCGAGAGAGAGTGTAAGCAAGCGAGAGATGGAGGGAGAGGGAGATCCATTTCCATTATTCCCAAGATGCAGATATTTAGCCTTTCGGTGAAATCCATTGTGTGGTAATCTCCTGCATAGAAGTGTCTGCTTATTGATGCCATTGTAGAGGACACTCTGTTTCCTTGTCTAACTGATGGGAGACCTTTATACTGAGACGTAATTGTGATGAGAGAGATGGCTGGATCGTGTTAAAGGCCCAGTGCAGTCAAAGAATGTATTTACTTGTGTTTTATTTTTTCCACACTATGAGGCTGGAATAATACTGTGAAATTGTAAACAGTTATGATAATGCCCTATTAGTGTAAAACCTGTTTTAAAAGACCACCTGAAATTTCAGTCTGTTTTGGTGGGAGGGAGTTTTGGCCTTCCATGGTGACCTCACCATGTAGTAAGTTAGTTAATAGACCAATAAGAAAGAGAGATCCAAACCTCTCTGCCAATAACAGCTAATTTTCACTTTTCTCTTCCACACTCAAACCACTCCCAGACAATTCTTGCTTGAGAAAATGCTCTTTGCTAAGAAGATATGTGTTTCTTTTTGACCATTTTAATTGAAAACAATCACAGTAAGGTACTTCATTGTTACCCAGGAATAATTTGATATTGAGATAAAAAAATAGCTGTGTTGGACCTTTAATAACCAGCTCATCCTCCCTGCTCGTGTGTGTCTGTGTGCATGTGTGCGTGTGTCTGTGTGTGTGTGTGCGCATGTGTGTGTGTGTGTGTGTGTGTGTGTGTGTGTGTGTGTGTGTGTGTGTGTGTGTGTGTGTGTGTGTGTGTGTGTGTGTGTGTGTGTGTGTGTGTGTGTGTGTGTGTGTGTGTGCATGCAGGTGCGTGCTTGTGAGTGTGTGTGGCTGATAAAGCAAGCCTGGCTGCGGTGAATGCTAATGAATGCATGATGTCCGTGTTAAAAGCCTGCATGGTAACAGGTAATAATAGTGTGGATGTCAGGTGAGAATGAAACACATCTGTAAGGAGCACACTCTGAACTAACACTCTGAACTAATACAGCTCTACCAGACACACACTCTGTCACCTAAGGCTGGACCAGGGTTGGAGCGGACATAGCTCTGTCTTATTGAGCAAGCCAGAGCCATTTATTTTGTCTTAATACACGGCTCTGGAGCTAGTGTTTGGGTACACATAGTGCTAGGCTGAGAACAGGCACAATAATAAGTCGGAGCTGGTCCAATCCTAGTTAATAATTTCTTGCCCCTTCTCTCCATCTTTCCCTTTCTTCTCTCTCTCTCTCCATCATCTCTCCCTCTTCTAACAGTATTAAGTGTTGAAGCAGGACCTGCTTATATTATTCATCTGATAATAAGGATTTTGTGCCAGGTCCACCTCTAGTCCTGCATTAGTTACTTGTAGGTGACACACACAAAGTGCACACGCTCGCCATGTGCACAAGCTCGCGCTCACACACACACACGCGCACGTAGGCACGCACATGCACACACTATCCAGTTCGCGTTGTCCACAATAATGACATCTAGCCTGGGCCCTTCACTCTTTCTCAATGTGTCTAAAAAGGTGTGTGTCCAGGCATGAATGTGACAGCGTGGGGTCTCAAATCAGGACCCCGGGGTTACCGTGTGTTGAACAAGGAGTGTGTGTTTGTGTGTGTCACTGCATGAGAAGACACGTTTCTGGGTTGAAAAATTCCAGATCACTTTTCGGAAGTTATTAATGGCATGTCACACATACACGCTTCGGCACACTCCGCATGAACATTGGGGAATGAACAGATTGGTGTTCAGACGACTTGAAGGGCTCTGTAAACCCAGCATGATCGGGTTGAGTATTCACAAAAAACTTACCCGGGAATGAACAGCGTCTCAGGTTGCCTGACGTGTACTGCAGGGAACGCACCCTGTTATGTGTGTGTGCATGTCTGAAAAACTCCTGATCATTCTCCCCCACCAGATTGAAACTCCTGTAAACCTACATTACTAACTCTCCCACCTCATCTAAATGCCTGAAAACCTTGCTGTGAGGAAGGCATCAGGGCATACGTACTAGGTGATGAAAATGCTAGCTGGAAAATGCAGTCTAATATTATTGCTAATTTGCTACCCAAGCTGCCGTTGTAAACACTAAAACAATCTTTAGGCTGGTTACAAAAGATATCGTTACTCTGTGTTCTTACTGTCAAGCATCCACATGACAAACTATGGTTTCCCATACTGGACAAACTGGTGAAACACATTTGCTTCCCTGCAAGTAGCTAGCAGCGTTGACGTTAGGCTACGCAATTCTAAAGACCCCACGGAATCGGGCGACTTCCTAGTGGCGAAAGTAGACTGCAGTCAAATAAGCCAGAGAATAATAATTCTGTAAGGAAAGTTTTTTTTTTAACGAAATAGAGGCATAACAAAAAAAATAAACATGACAGTGTGTGAATGATAAATAACTAGGCAAATGGCAAGCATTGGTTGAGTAACAGAGTAAGAGGCTACAAAAGAGGATTTTGATTCCCATGCAATGTTCCAAAAATAGGACTACTTCACTGTCAGTTTTGTCTTCTATTGTTTTTGGTATAACAGAAAAGCAATCAGAATGGAGAAAGCGCAATTAAGACCACCACTTTGAATTCATTTGTTGCCTTCCTAGTGTCACGCCCTGACCGCAGAGAGGCTTTTTATTTCTCGATTTTGTTAAGTCAGGGTGTGATTTGGGTGGGCATTCTATGTTCTATATTTCTTTGTTTTTAGCCGAGTGTGGTTCCCAATCAGAGGCAGCTGTCTATTGTTGTCTCTGATTTGGGAATCATACTTAGGCAGCCTGTTTTGCCACCTTAATTGTGGGATGTTGTCTTTGTTGAATGCATGTATAGCCTTCACGTTCGTTTTTGTTGTTTATTGTTTTGTTGGCGACATTTAAAAATAAAGGAAAATGTATGCTCACCACGCTGCACCTTGGTCCGGTCATTTTCAAGATGGCGTTCGTGACAGAACATCCCACCACAAGTGGACCAAGCAGCGTGGCCAGGAGGGGCAGACAGAGTGGAGGACATCATGGACCTGGGAGGAGGTGATGTCAGGACACGAGAGCCTGCCATGGAAGCAGGCAGAGGCAGCGAGGAAGGCGGAAGCAGAGAGAAAAGGGGACCAGCGTTACACAGGGTCACGGCTGGCAAGGAAGACCGGGAGGCCACTCCCAAAAATGTTTTGGGGGGGCACACGGGTAGGTTGGCGGAGCTACCTCCCCGTGCTCACGGTAGGGAGCGTGGTACTGGTCAGGCACCGTGTTATGCGGTGAAGCGCACGGTGTCTCCAGTGCGCGTTCACAGCCCGGTGTGCTCTGAGCCAGCTCTCCGCATGTGTCGTGCTAGAGGGGGCCTCCAGCCAGGACGGATTGTGCCAGCACAGCACTCCTGGTCTCCGGTGCGCCTCTTCGGCCCAGGGTATCCTGCGCTGGCTCTGCGCACTGTGTCTCCGGTGCGCCGTCACAGCCCAGTGCGTCCTGTGCCTGCGCTCCGCACGTGCCGGGCCAAAGTGGGCATTCAGCCAGGACGAGTGGTGCCAGCTTTAAGCACCAGATCTCCAGTGCTCCCCCACAGCCCGGTTCAACCTGTGCTTGCTCCACGGACCAGGCCTCCAGTAGGTCTCCCCAGCCTGGTGAGTCCTATGCCTGCTCCACGGGCCAGTCCGGAACCTCCAACGACGGGCCACAGTCCGGAACCTCCAACGACGGGCCACAGTCCGGAACCTCCAACGACGGTCTCCAGTCCGGAACCTCCAACGATGGTCCACAGTCCGGTACCTCCAGCGACGGTCCCCAGTCCGGAGCCTCCAGCGAGGGTCCCCAGTCCGGGGCCTGCAACGAGGCTCCCCAGTCCGGGGCCTGCAGCGAGGGTCCCCAGTCCGGGGCCTGCAGCGAGGGTCCCCAGTCCGGGGCCTACAGAGAGGCTCCCCAGTCTGGGATCGGTGACGAGGGTCCCCGCACCAGAGGCACCACCAAAGTGGGGGGAGCCAGAGGTGGAGCGGGGTCTGCGTCCCGCACCGGAGCCGCCACCAAGATAGATGCCCACCCGGACCCTACCCTATAGGTTCAGGTTTGCGGCCAGAGTCCGCACCTTTGGGGGGGGGGGGGGGTACTGTCACGCCCTGACCGCAGAGATCCTTATTTATTCTCTATGTTTGGTTGGGTCAGGGTGTGACTCGGGTGGGAAAATCTATGTTTTATATTTGTTAGTTGTTTTGCCGAGTGTGGTTCCCAATCAGAGGCAGCTGTCTATCGTTGTCTCTGATTGGGGATCATATATAAGTTGTGATTTTCCGTTTGGGTTTTGTGGGGTGTTATTTTCTGTTTAGTGTCTGTGCCTGACGGAACTGTTCGCTTTCGTTTTTGGATTTGTTATTTTTGTTTGAGTGTTTCTTGTAAATAAATATCATGAACACTTTCCACGCTGCGCATTGGTCCACTCTTCCTTCCACCGACAACGAGCGTTACTATCATCTGCATAGAAATGAACATCCGCTGTCTCAATATGATCCCCAATGTTGTTGATATATAAAATGAACATTTTGGGCCCAATATGGAACCTTGCGGAACACCTGAGCACACCTCTATAGACTCAGATTTACAACCATCCGCCATTGCACATTGTGTATGATTTGATAGGTAATTTATAAACCAATCTAGAGCATGACCAGTAATTCCATAACATTTTTACCTTTGCACCAACACAGCATGGCCCACGTTGTCAAATGCCTTCGACAAATCAATAAAGACAGGCACACAATGTAACTTCTTGTCAAGAGCAAAGTGCATGTCATTTAAAACCTTCAATGTTGCTGACATTAAACCTGATTGCATTCCATTTAATATGTTGTTCTTGGAGGTAGGCCTTCAGCTGCCTACTAACTAAGGACTCCGGTAACTTAGACAGACAACAGGGTTGATAATTGCCAAGTAGCGAAGGATCTCCACCTTTCAGGAGAGGCTTTACAAAAGGAGATTTCCATAACTTGGGGATTTCCTTAACATCAAGCGTGAGGTTAAAAATATTAAGGGGAGCAATGATGTCTGCAGCTAAGTGTAGTAGGCGGGGGTCTAGATCATCAGAGCCAGGGGATTTCTTTCTATCAATTTCTTTCAGGGCTTTACGCACATCTGAAACAGAGAAGGATGAGAAGGAAAACCTGGCGAAGGAGTGCACAGGGGTGTCAGGTAAATTCACAGGGGGCTCACTTAGACCTTTAACCTTTTCAAATCAACTGCCTGCATCTAGAAAATGCTGATTTAAGGCTTTCAAAATAGGGTTTCTCTCAGTGTCGACCAACAATTGTTTGGGAAGCTGTGTATCTTTTTTTGCACTCCAAACCCTTCACTACTTGCCAAAATTTGGAGGGATTATTTAAATTATCTGAAGTAGATCTAAGGTAGTGGTCTGCTTTCAGTTTTCGGGTCATAGCCACACCCAGATTTCAAAGACATTTAAAAGCCATCCAATCATCCGCCGAACCAGACCATCTTGCTTTAGCCCACGTAGAATTTCGTTCCATTATGATTTTAGTAAATTCATCAGGAAACCAAGGGTTATCTCTGCCCTTAATCCTGAATTTTTTGAAAGTGGCATGCCTATTGCACACATACTGGAATGCGTTGTGGAAGTAAGAAAAGGCCAATTCAACATCAGGGATTAATTCTATTCTATTCCATTCAATGTTAAATACATAATGTGAAAAACCTTGAATATCAAACTGCTTCCAGTTTCTTTTACTAATGACACGTGGAGATCGCTTAGGAATTTTGCCATCTCTCACATAGGCAATAGCACAGTGATCACTTATGCTATTTTCAAAAATACCAGAAGCATTAAAACAATGAGGAGCATTGCTTAAGATCAAATCAATCAAAGAGGATTCCAGAGGACACTTTACATTCAACCTAGATACACTGTTGACAATCTGACTGAGATTATAGGGATTTCAGTGAATTTTGAGTTGATCAGAGCTAGATTTAACCAATCCTGATTCAGATCACCCATCAAGACAAACTTAAGAGTTGACATGCTGTGATAACAATTTGAAAATACAATCCAGAGAGCCAACAGTAGCAGACGGAGGTCTAAAATAACACGATACAACAATATTTAAAGATGAGCCAAGGTTTAGCTTCAAAGACAGATATTCAAATTGCTGAGGTTTAGTAACAGAAGTCAGAACGACTGCAGAGAACTTGTCTTTTACGTATACAGCAACATCACCACCCTTAGATTTACGATCTGCACGAAAAACGTACCCATTTATGCCAATATTTTTGTATGGAATTGATTTGTTGAGCTTGGTTTCAGAAAGCATACATATGTCAGGGTCTGCAGTTTTTATCCATATATTCACAAAATCAAGCTTTGGCAGAAGACGTCTTACATTCAGATGCATAAACTTCAGGCCACACGGACTACTTAATTCGGTAGGGGCAAAAATGACTGGATTAGATTGCACATTTCCAGACAGTAGAAGCAGCAAGATAATGGCAAGTCTAGATCGGGGGTTACGACATGTGGATTTACAGACAGCACTTGAATGACAATCCACAGTCACAAGAGTCTTTAACGCCACATATTTCAAGAGATGCATAAAGTCCAGAAACATGGTTAAGTACCAAGAGAACAGTCTTGACATGTAAGCGCAAGAGTCCAAATTCTCCCATGTTGTTTGGGAGAAATGTGCAGAGTTCTCGCTTGCATTTACAGAGCAAGAGTGTGGTTTCTCCCAAGGCACGAGGGAGAAACAGTAATATATTCCTTAATTCACAGAGCAATGGGCTCTAAAAGTATCGCCAACATTGTAAAAGCCAAGGGTAGACAACAGCAAAATGAGCAACAGAGAGAGAGAGAAAACACAGCATTAAGCACCTACAAAGTTAACAGAACAATCCTAGATATGTAGCTAACACAACGCTAAACACTAATATTAAATGAGCTACGACTTCATCTAAAAGCATTCCTAAATAATAATACAAACATAGCAAGAATCACTAATCAAATATTCCAACAGCAGATCAGTAAAAAGTCGGCGGTGTATATGTATGATGTAGGCGAGCAAAGCGCCTGGGGGAGAGAGAGAGAGAGAGAGAGAGAAAGAGAGAGAGAGAGATAGACCGAAGGAGGAGGAGGCCGAAGAGAGGCCCTCAACTAGGCAGACATCCAGGGCGATGATAAAATAACCGTCTGTCGAAAACAAAACCATAACGGTGATACAATCGCTAACCAGAATGGTAATAAAGTTGCTAAAATCCAGGCCAGAGTGGATGGTCATGTAAAAGCACAGAGCTAAATGTTTGGTGGTAGCCTCTTCCAAGTTCAGCTGATGTGAGGCGACTCTGCGAAAAGCTGTCCATCGAAATATGAGAAATTACCGCTCACGTCAAATTTCAGTGAATGTTTACAGGTTGGAAAATACCCGGAAACATATTTTTCATGCAGTGTGTGTGTATGGGTGCGTCCATGTGTGCGTCTGTATGTAAATGTCTCATTAGAGTGGGGCCCGGGGTGTCAGGGTCACCTGGAAGTCAACCGGCCCTAATTGGGCTGATGTTGCCGTGGCAACCAGCTGGAAGGGACAGAGTGTGATCTGACCTGCTGGAGGGGCCATGTCACCTCCAGGCTGCCACTCTGACACACACACACACACACACACACACACACACACACACACACACACACACACACACACACACACACACACAGAGAAGTGCACATTAACGCATGCACACAATCACAGATGTGCACACACATACAGACGTACCACACATTTTCACTTGACCTCTCTCTCACACATGTAGAGTACACACCGTCACACAGTCAAATGCACACATAGACCCAGAGAGTCACACACACCCACACTGTCACTCTCCTTGTCCTCCCACACATCATCTCTGGCTGTGTTATTCTTGGAAAGCAGGGAATGAGGGAATGCTGTAGAATATTAAAGAGTAGAAGGACTGGGTCAGACAGACAGACAGGCAGACAGACAGGGGCAACCATGTCCCTGCGTTTTTTGGGGGGTTGTCTAGCAACCAGTTCGTGCTCTCTTTAAGAAAATCCCAAAACGTCAAGGTGATAAAGAGAAGTGGGAAGAACAACTACACTCTTAGAAAAATTGGTTCTAAAAAGGTTATTCGGCTGTCCTCAGGAGAACCCTTTTTGGATCCAGGTAAAACCCTATTTGGTTCCAGGTAGAATCATTTTGGGTTCCATGTCAAACCCTCTGTGGAAAGGGTTCTACATGGAACCCAAAATGGTTCTACCTGGAAGCAAAAAAGGTTTTTCAAAGGGTTCTCCTACTGGGACAGCCAAAGAACCCTTTTGGGTTCTAGATAGCACCATTTTGTTCTAAGAGTGTACCCCTTTGTTCCCTCTCTTTCTCTACCTCCTCTCCTCCCTGTGTCTATTGTTATCTTCCCATCATTCATCCTGTCTTTTACCTCTCCCTGAAGGTCTCTATCTTCTTTAATTTTATGTGCTAAGAATATATCCTCTTTCTTTTCCCCCTCAACTCTCTCGCTCTCTCTTCCTTATGTGTTGATACAGTAAATGTCTGTGTCTTTGTCTGTGCAGGTGAACGAGATTTACCATGACCACTCTCTGGGAGCCAGGATCAACGTGGTGCTAGTACGAATCATCATGCTGGGCTATGGGAAGGTAAAAGAGTGTTTTGTTCATGTTTTTTAGCCTATATATCCTTTTTACAGGTTGTTTTGACTATAGAAAGAAAATTCATGTTCATAATCTACTTCAGGTTTGATTAAGCAGAGCCTCTGTTTTATGAACATATTCCTTAAAAAGTTGCAGCCATGTTATATTTTATGGAGCATTTTCTGCACCCCTACACACACGCACGCGTGCGCACACACACACACACGCACGCACACACACACACACACACACACATACACACACACAACCCTCTCTGCACTCGCCGAGGCCTACAGCCTGTTATTCCAGTGGACTGAGCAAAAGAGGAACTAAAAGCATGTGGATCCCAGGGGAGGGTTTTCAAAGTCGCACGCCTTCACAGTTCATCACCGAAGCACATAGAAACACTGCCGTTATGCAACCGTCTTTTTCCCTGGTGGGCTGGAGCAAGGAATCATGGGAAGTCCAGACAAAGATAAACAATCAATGATAGCCGTCCCTCATTCATAAACAACCAGACAGACTGGCGGATGCTGCTCTGTAATTCTATCATCTATCTATCTTGATTAGATTAGAAGTTTAATAGTCACGTGTACAGGGTTGCAGGTGTAATTACAGGATACAGTGAAAATCTTAAACTCTGAGCTCCAACAATACATCCCAAAGTTAAATAAAAACAATAAATGTAATAATAAAGAATATGAATAAATATAAATGAAATATATACATATTAACACTGTAACAATGGTAAATGTCCATTGGGGCAGGGACAGGGTAAATGTCTGTTGGGGGGGGGGGGGGGGGGGGGGGGGGGCAGGAAACGGGAGCAGGTAGCTGACTAGTGGTGGCTATTCAGCAGCCTGATGGTCTGAGGGTAGAAGCTATTAGCCAGTCTTCCAGTTTTTGCCATGATGCTCCTGTACTGCCTGCTTTATAGTGATGGAAGTGGGGAGAACAGGCCATGGCTCAGGTGGCTGGGGTCCCTAATTATCTTCTTGGCCTTCCTGCGACCCCTGGTGTTGTAAGTGTCCTGGAGGGCAGTCAGTGTGCACCCGATGGTGCGTTCGGCTGAGCGTGCTGTCCGCGACAGTGGGGTTGACGTACCAATCTTTGATGAATCCCGACAGTATGCTCTCGATGGTGCTCCTGTATAACACTGTGAGGGCCCTCTGGGACAGATCGCATTTTTTCAGCATCCTGAGGTTGAAGAGTCATTGTCGTGCCTTCTTCACCACGGTGTCCATGTGGCTTGACCATTTCAGCTGCTTAGCGATGTGTACGCCAAGGAACTTTAAGTTTTTGACCGTCTCCACAGCATCCCCGTGGATGGGGGCTTGCCCAGCCGGATTCTTCCTGAAGTCCACAATCAGCTCCTTTGTTTTGCTGACGTTGAGGGAGAGGTTGTTTACCAGGCACCACACCATCAGAGAGCCTACCTCCTCCCTCCTCCCTGTAGGCCGTCTCGTCATTGTTGGTAATCAGGCCTAATACTGTTGTGTCGTCAGCAAACTTGATGATGGAGTTGGAACTGTGTGAGGCCATGCAGTCGTGGGTATACAGGGAGTACAGGAAGGGACTGAGGACGCACCCTTGTGTTGAGAATCAGTGTCGAGGAGCTAATGTTGCCTACCTTTAGCAGCTGGGGGTGACCTGTCACGAAGTCTAGGACCCAGTTGCATAGCGATGAGTTCAGACCCAGGGCCGTGAGCTTTGTGGTGAGCTTAGAGGGGGCTATGTTATTGAAGGCCGAGCTGTGGGCTCTCGAGTGGCTCCGCGGTCTAAGGCACTGCATCTCAGTGCAAGAGGTGTCACCGCAGTCTTTGTTTCAAATCCAGGCTGCATCACATAGGGTGGCGGACAATTGGCCCAGTATCATCTGGGTTTGGCCGGGGTAGGCCGTCATTGTAAATAAGAATTTGTTCTTAACTGACTTGCCTGGTTAAATAAATAAAAAATAAAAATTGTCGATGAACAGCATCCTCATATGTGACTCACCACCTGGATTCAGTCTTATGTAGAAAAATTTGAATTTCTGTTTTTACATTGGATAAAAGTAGAGACTCAGAGCTACAAAATGGTATATCATACACTGCATTTGAGGAACAATTGGAAAGTTGATAAACTTGTAAACTCACTTCTGAGAAAATGGCATTTTAGTGTTTCGGTGAGAGAGCTCTTCTTTGTCTACACCCATTCAGCATCGTTCACACCCTCTTAAGCTTTAGCCCCACCCATCTCCTTGCGTTCAGAGCACACACTTGACGCTCTGGCCGGTGATTTGTTTACCTCTGGATAACATGAAAACAGCCTAACCAGCTCTGCTGGCAACAATTTCATTCTGCTTTTTTGCCGACGTTTACTGACACCGGCCATATTCAACGGGTGTTGTACACTTTAGCTTAAGACATGTAGCTAAATACCTAGGTAAACATTTAACTTAGCTAGGTAAACAACATGTAAGATCACACATCACGTCACACCACCTAACGTTAGCTAGGGAGCCAGCCAGCTAACGCTAGCTAACCGTACACTTTAGCTTGAAATGAAACCACTTTCTGTCAAAATTAGAAACGTGTACTGTAATATCTGAAATGTAGCTAGCTAGACTATCTTACATCATCATGCATGATGGACGCATCTCCCTGTCACGGATCCATGCCACAAATGCCCTTAGTTTGAAGACGTAATCCGGAAACAGGTGTTTTCCCATCTCATTAGCTATCATATTCTAATTCCACTGATTTCAAAACTCGATCCTCCTGAAAGTGGAGAGCAACAGGTATGCAGCTTTCCAAATCATGTCCAATGAATTGAATTGAATCTATCTATCTATCTATCTATCTATCTATCTATCTATCTATCTATCTATCTATCTATCTATCTATCTATCTATCTATCTATCTGTCTGTGTCTATCTGTCTATCTGTCTGTCTGTCTGTCTGTCTGTCTGTCTGTCTGTCTGTCTGTCTGTCTGTCTGTCTGTCTGTCTGTCTGTCTGTCTGTCTGTCTGTCTGTCTGTCTGTCTGTCTGTCTGTCTGTCTGTCTGTCTGTCTGTCTGTCTATCTATTTGTTATTGTGTGTGCACATGCATGTGTGTGGTATGTGTGTGTTTGTGATTGAGGAGGGACAACCCCACAGGATGTTACTACCGATAGAGCATGGAACTGATACTCTATAGTATTCCAAACCTCTATATTTCATCATCTACTTAATATTCCCTTCGGTTGACACTATCTGGCCAAGCTGCAAAGCGGAAGTTCTACAATTTATCTTCTTAAAATCTGATTTTTAACCTAACCCTAAGCTAAACCACCCTGCTAACCTTATGCCTAACCCTAACCTTTCACTTCTTTCTACTCTCCTCTCTCTACCTTGTCTCAATGGAAGTTTTCAGAGTACAGACATACACCCAGACACACACACACACACACACACACACACACACACACACACACACACACACACACACACACACACACACACACACACACACACACACACACACACACACACACACACACAATTGCACACACATACAATTGCACACACATACACACACTCCTTGACCGGCTCTCGTGGCCCCACCTCTATCCGCATGCAGCTCAGGCCAAGACTCCGGCTGTCCATCATCCCCAATTATCTTGGCAACGGAGAAGTGTGTTTGAATGTTTAATGACGAGACAGAGGCATTGATGCGAGTAACCAGTCTTGTTCAGTACATTTGCAATACATCCGGGTATCTCAAGCACACCGGTAAAAACTCTGGAGTTGCAGTAATTAACATTTACCGACAGATGGCATCACTGTGCCATCTTACACCCATAATAAAGTGCATGGGCAGCCTGCAGATTGGTCAAGCGACCCTGAACGCACACGTACACACTCACACACACACAGATGTATGTTAGTTCCCCACATACATTTCTTACTCCATCATTTGACCAGAGAGGCGGTCATATGTCTTCACTGCAGGACAGAGAAGCAGAATTGAACTGAACAATGTGTATGTGTGAAAATAGAAAGTGGGGGTGGGAGGGGGGTGGAAAGAGAGAAGAAAAAGGAGTGGCTGATACATTGAGAAAGAACAGGAGAGGTGACGGAGAGAGAGAGAGAGATAATGTAGGTCTATATGTGGGAGTATGCATTATTCTGGGAAAATGTAACCATTGCATAAGAAATTCTTATTTCTATAAGTATGTATGTTTGGGTTCATATGTATAAAATAAATTGTTGTGAATTTCACAGAATCAGGAAATGCAGTATTGTATGTAAGAAAATGACTCTGCAGTAGGAGAATATGTGTACATCTTAAAATTCTTGTAGTTTTGTCTAAGGCAAGAATGTAAGTACCCTATAACACCAAAGGTATTTTAGCTCACCTTGGCATCTTGCGGGTCCACCCTGTGGCCAACTGCTAATGCAATACTGACACCTGCTGGACACATCAGTAATAGCGTGATACATTTAGATACGCTCTTGTCAATGACTGAGCCTGATTTTTTTATGTATTTTTATTTCACCTTTATTTAACCAGGTAGACCAGTTGAGAACAAGTTCTCATTTATAACTGCGACCTGGCGAAGATAAAGCAAAGCAGTGCGACAAAAAACAACACAGAGTTACACATAGGATAAACAAACGTACAGTCAATAACACAATAGAAAACTCTGTATACAGTGTGTGCAAATGAAGTAAGGAGGTAAGGCAATAAATAGGCCAATAGTGGCGAAGTAATTACAATTGAGCAATTTACGCTGGAGTGATATATGTGCAGATGAGGATGTACAAGTAGAAATAGGCGAAGAGTTGATTGAAGAGACACATGAACTTCTGACTGAACATCTGCTACAATTTTTTCACCTCTTTCCTTTCCTTTTCTACTCTCTCTCTCTCTATATATATATATATATCTAGTCTATGAGTCTGATAGAGTTGGGGAACCCATCTCAGAGTCTGGAGAATGTGTGTCGCTGGGCCTTCCTGCAGCAGAAACAGGACACAGGAGATACAGAGTACCACGACCACGCTATATTCCTCACACGGCAAGAGTTTGGGCCTACCGGCATGCAGGGTAACACACACACACACACACAAACGTACATACAGTTTTGTTATGTTGTGTTGTTGCGTTTAGTGGTGTTTAGTGAAGTCAGAGTGAGAGCAGGCTAGCAGCGTGTCTCGGGGGAGTTCTGTAGCTCCGTAGCAGTGGTCTACAGCAGCCCTTCAGCTGCCCTTGAGCCTTGAGCTAGAGAGAAAATCAATACGCCACAGCCACAGCCACAGCCCTGCTAGGAAGAACACAACACAGAGAGACGACAGCCACAGACCTGCTAGAGAGAACAGAGAGACTATAGCCACAGACCTGCTAAAGATAACAGAGAGATACTATAGCCACGTATCTGCTAGGGAGAACAGAGAGACTATAACCACAGATCTGCTCGAGATAACAGAGATAGACTATGGCCACAGACCTGCTTGAGAGAACAGAGAGAGACTACAGAAACGGACCTGCTAGCCGATAGAGAGAACAGAGCACTGAGAGAATGAGACAGAGACTGTGTGTACTCTGAGAGAGACGCAGTCAGGTCACAGTACTGTAGCTACTTGGCCCCTGTTTAGGAGGTCAAAGTTGAACTCATTCAAATGATGTGACCACAGTGCTTTATGCATCATCATGCTCTCTCTCTCTCTCTTTCTCTCTCTTTCCCCCTCCCCCCCATCCCTTCTTCAGGTTATGCTCCAGTAACAGGGATGTGTCACCCAGTGAGGAGCTGTACTCTGAACCACGAGGATGGCTTCTCTTCAGCCTTCGTGGTAGCCCACGAGACAGGACACGTGTGAGTATATACACACTAGTGATGCGTAGGTCAGCTGTTTGTTCAACTGCACCCTACCACAACCGAAAGTTCAAATCTGAAGCCTGTACCTGACCCACACCCGCAAATATAGAAAATGCGTTGTACAATTCGCTTTTTTTCTCTTGAAAATATTGTAAACAATGAAGTTATCCTTTAACATTCCTTCATTTCTTTCCTGAATATCTTTATGCCCATGTTCCCAAAAGCATTTGGCGATTGGCGTGTATTTGGTGCGCATACAGTTTGTTGTGTATTCGGTCCTAACACTTAGGCTTTACGCACCAATGCCAGATAAAAATAATGAAAGAAAAACGTCAATGTAGCCTATAGATATAAATTGCACAATAATTATAGATTTCTGAATTGTTTTAATGCATCGTTTTCGATTTATTCAACCCCCCCCCCCCGCCCTTCACACACACAAACTGTAAAGACTTGAATTCAAAAACATCATATCCACAATGAAACATAAAATGAGATACATATACCTGTCCACATATTGATGAATTCCCCTCTGCCCTCTGCCCTCTGGCCTCTGCCCTCTGCCCTCCCCCTTCCTCCCTCCCCCAGGCTGGGTATGGAGCATGACGGCCAGGGGAATCGCTGTGGAGACGAGGTGCACATGGGGAGCATCATGGCCCCGTTGGTTCAAGCTGCCTTCCACCGCTTCCACTGGTCCCGCTGTAGCCAGCAGGAGCTAGGACGATACCTACAGTGAGTCTATCACACACCTACTATATACACACACACACACGCAGGCACACACACACAGGCACGCACACGCAGGCACACACACACACACACACGCAGGCACACACACGCAGGCACACACACGCAGGCACACACACGCAGGCACACACACACACGCAGGCACACACACACACACACACACACACACACACACACACACACACACACACATAAACACACTTGTTTACATTCCTTCTCACCAGAACTGAATGACTCCAACATCAAACAAACAACCAAACAAACCAACGGAACTCCACTTTAATAGGGCTGTCAGTGGTCACGTCATACAGAGCTTCTATTAATGACTATTACAGTCTCCCACATAAACAAATCATGCAGCCCGAGGAAGGGTCCTGAACTTACATTTTTCTGCAACTATTGTTCCAAACAAAGTTTTGTAAAACATTTGAATAGAATCGTGAAATGAACCTGAAATGAATGTGACAACACTGTTAGGTCACGATGTCTCTTTTGACCCAGATCCTACGAGTGTCTTCGTGATGACCCCTACGAACATAACTGGCCGTCCCTGCCCAGACTTCCTGGTCTGCACTACTCCATGAACGAACAGTGTCGCTTCGACTTCGGCGTGGGCTACATGATGTGCACCGCGGTAAGAACTTCCCAAAGGAACGAGTGGTATACTAACATATGCACTAACTATTGCTAATACTAATATATACATACTAGATGAATATATGTTACCAGAATAACAAGTACCCACTGTAGTGGTGCCAGCAGTTGAAAAGCCAACCACTTGACTTCAGAACCACTTCACACTTCAGTCCCCAATGATACAGGGTTACATGGATAACATGGATAACATCCACACCGCAATAAAATAAGTCCTCACTCCTCACTGAAGTCCCTACTGATATACACTGAGTATATAAAACATTATGAACACCTGCTCTTTCCATGACATAGACTGACCAGGTGAATCCAAGGGAAAGCTATGATCCGTTATCCGTTATATCCACTTCAATCGGTATAGATGAAGGGGAGGAGACAGGTTAAAGAAGGATTTTTAAGCCTTGAGACAATGGAGACATGGATTGTTTCCAGTCAGAGGGTGAATGGGCAAGACTTTGAACGGGGTATGGTAGTAGGTGCCAGTCCCACCAGTTTGTGTCAAGAACTGCAATGCTGCTGGGTTTTCCACTCTCAACAGTTTACTGTGTGTATCAAGAATGGTCCACCTCCCAAAGGACATCCAGCCAACTTGACACAACCGCGGGAAGCAATGGAGTCAAGAATCCCTGTGGAATGCTTTCAACACCTTGCAGAGTCCATGCTCAGACAAATTGAGGCCATTCTGAGGGCAAACGGGGGGGGGGGTGCAACTCAATATTAGGAAGGTGGTCCTAATGTTTGTTATACTCAATGTAGGTCCCCACTTGAATAGGTCCGTCCCTCAAGGCATCTTGACACTGACTGAGGATCTTATCTTTTTAGACGGCTTATCTTTGTATCTCGGGAGCTGTTTTGTGATTGAGAGATGAGAGTCGAGCTGACCTACTCTTTGCAGGGCTTTGCACTCGTTGCTAGATTACCCTTTATTCTCTTGTCAAACCATTCATTCCTTTAGCTGCAAAAGGTGGGCCAGGCTGGAACACAGGTAAGGTTACCCCCCCCCCCCCTATCCTCCCCAAACCCCCCCTCGGAGCGATGTGGCCACTTTCTTTTCCTTCTGATTATCAGTATGGTTGTCATCGTTACTTGTTTATCTTCCGTTCTTTCGTTCTGCCCATCGTCACATTATCGTGACTGGCATGTGTTCTGCAGAATTCTAAACATACACTTTTTTTAGTTTTCATTTAGTGCCCAAAAGAAAAAGAGCTCTGGATTTCTCCCAAACAGCTAGCCAGAAAAAGTTAACCATAGCGAATGAGCTCAACACTGACACACACACGGCGCCTTACACTGTAAATCTATGTGTCACTATTTGGCCATTCAGAAAGCGATATTGGCAAAGATATTGGAAAAGGGATGGGAAGAAAGAGAACGAGAAGTCCTTTCCAGGCAGAAAGAAAGGTCTGGTGCGAGAGCTGCTTTCCTATGTTCAGGTTTAGGATCCTGCAGTGTCGCGTGCCAGCCTACCAGGCTGATGTCATCAGTGCCAACCGCAGGCTGACCTTTGACCCTGTTGTGAGCTCAACTGTAGGGGTCACCTGAGGTCATTCTGGGTAGAGAGTCTGGGTCTGCTTTGTTATTGTGGAAAGGGGGACAGAGGGGGGAACGGAGGGAAACAGGTGAAAGAAAGAAGAAGCAGAGACTCCATTTAGAAATTATTAGAACTATTAGTTAACTGTCCCTATTAGGGCCATGGAACGTAAAACTGAATAAGGACAACATTATCCTACTCTGTGGGGCACCAATTGACAGTTGACCTCTTACCCATCACATTCTGCTCTCCCTGCCCTCCTCTCTGACCCCACAGAGCTGCAGGTTCTCTCAGTCAGAGAGTCTCTCTCTCCTCATCCTCTTTGGTTTTGTCTGCATGCTCTTTGGCTTCCTGTACAGCCGTGTTGTTGTAACAGTGAAACAGTGAAGGACTACTACAGCACACTACCGTCTGGACTCTTATGGATGTTATTGAGGTTTTGTATCTTTTCTTGTACATGTGCAGTACAGTCAATGGTCCAATTGATCTGTTCTCTCTGGTGTAGTAGGTCTGAGGTGATTTCTGGAATGTTCTGTGATGCTAGCTACTCCCAGTGTCTGGGTGTCTGTATATGAGACAGAGTGACCTGTTGCAGGTCACCTGCCTTGCCTGGTGATACTCTATGTTTTCGGTAAAGACCCAGTTACTGGCTGTGTGTGTATAATGTGAGAGGATGTGCGTGTGAGGATTCTTCTCTGTCTGTCCATTGCAGTACCGGACGTTTGACCCCTGCAAACAGCTGTGGTGCAGCCACCCTGACAACCCCTTCTTTTGCAAGACCAAGAAAGGACCACCCATCGATGGCACCATGTGTGGGGATGGGAAGGTACACGCACGCACACACAGTACCAGTCAAAAGTTTGGACACACCTACTCATTCAAGGGTTTTTCTTTATTTTTAACATTTCCTACATTTTCTACACACTCTTGGCATTCTATCAAGCAGCTTCATGAGGTAGTCACCTGGAATGCATTTCAATTAACAGGTTTGCCTTGTTAAAAGTTCATTTAAGGAATTTCTTTCCATCTTAATGCATTTGAGCCAATCAGTTGTGTTGTGACAAGGTAGGGGTGGTATACAGAAGATAGCCCTATTTGGCAAAAGACAAAGTTCATATTATGGCAAGAGCAGATCAAATAAGCAAAGAGAAACGACAGTCCATCATTACTTTAAAACTCGAAGGTCAGTCAATCCGGAAAATTTCAAGAACTTTCTTTATTAAGTGCAGTCACAAAAACCATGAAGTGCTTTGATGAAACTGGCTCTCATGACTACCGCCACAAAAAAGGAAGACCCAGAGAAACCTCTGCTGCAGAGGATAAGTTCATTAGAGTTAACTGCACCTCAGATTGCGGCCCAAATAAATGCTTCACAGAGTTCAAGTAACAGACACATCTCAACATCAACTGTTCAGAGGAGACTGCGTGAATCAGGCCTTCATGGTCGATTTTGCTGCCAAGAAACTCCTACTAAAGGACACCAATAAGAAGATGAGAGTTGCTTGGGCCAAGAAACACAAGCAATGGACATTAGACCGGTGGAAATCTGTCCTTTGGTCTGATGAGTCAAAATTTGAGATTTTTGGTTCCTACCGTTGGGTCTTTGGGAGATGCAGAGTAGGTGAATGGATTATCTCCGTAGATGTGGTTCCCACCGTGAAGCATGGAGGAGGTGTAATGGTGAATTCAAGCATGGCTACCACAGTATTCTGCAGCAATACACCATCCCATCTGGTTTGCACTTTTATTCGTTTTTATTTAACTAGGCAAGTCAGTTAAGAACAAATTCTTATTTACAATGATAGCATAAGAACAGTGGGTTAACTGCCTTGTTCAGGGGCAGAATGACAGATTTGTAAACTGTCAGCTCAGGGATTCGATCGAGCAACCTTTCAGTTATTGGCCCAACACGCTAACCACTAGGCTACCTGCCACTTAGTGGGACTACCATTTGTTTTTCAACAGGACAATGACCCAACACACCTCCAGGCTGTGTAAGGGCAATTTTATCAAGAAGGAGAGTGATAGAGTGCTGCATCAGATGACCTGCCCTCCACAATCACCCAACCTCAACCCAAATGAGATGGTTTGAGATGAGTTGTACCGCAGAGTGAAGGAAAAGCAGCCAACAAGTCCCCAGCTTATGTGGTAACTCCTTCAAGACTGTTGGAAAAGCTTTCCAGGTGAAACTGATTGAGGGAATGCCAAGACTGTGCAAAGCTGTCATCAAGGCAAAAGGTGGCGACTTTGAAGAATCTAAAATATAAATTCATTTAGATTTGTTTAACACTTTTTTGGTTACTATATGATTCCATATGTGTTAGTTCATAGATTTGATGTCTTCACTATTATTCTACAATGTAGAAAATAGTAAAAAATAAATAAACACCCTTGAATGAGTAGGTGTGTCCAAACCTTTGACTGGTACTGTACACACACACACACACACACACACACACACACACACACACACACACACACACACACACACACACACACACACACACACACACACACACACACACACATCACCCTAATGGTAAAAATAATACCATCCTACAGTTTCTTCCCCTCTCTCGTCCTATCACAGCACTGCTTCAAAGGTCACTGTATCTGGCTAACCATTGACATGATAAAGCAGGATGGTGGGTGGGACATGTGGAGCCAGTTTGGGTCCTGTACTCGTACCTGTGGAGGAGGGGTGCAGTTTAGAACCCGAGAATGCAAAAGCCCCAGGTACGGAATTCTTTTTACCCTAAATATTGACAAATCTACCTAGCAACACTTGCATAGTATCATGGTTAAAAAGCGTTAGAGCTTGTCGTAACAGAACAGAACATATTCACTGTTCACATTTACCAAGTGAACGGGCTCCTGAGTGGCGTAGCGGTCTAAGGCACTGCATCTCAGTGCTGGAGGTGTCACTACAGATCCTGGTTTGATTCCAGGCTGTATCACAACAGGCCGTAGTCGGGAGTCCCATAGGGCGGCGCACAATTGGCCCAGTGTCGTCCAGGTTTGGCCGGGGTAGGCCGTCATTGTAAATAAGAATTTGCTCTTACTGACATGCCTGGTTAAATAAAACATTTCACTGTTGTCTCCAGGCCTGCTAATGGAGGTCGTACCTGTCTGGGGACTAACTACCAGTTCCAGCTGTGTAACAGCCAGGAGTGTGAGGAGCTGTACAGTGACTTCAGGGAGGAGCAGTGCCGTAGCTTGGACCCTGAGTTTGAGTTCCACAACAACAAGCACCACTGGCTGCCTTATGAACACACGGAACGTAAGTGGCCTACACACAGACTTCCTGAAATGGTGGGTTATGGGCCATAAGGCAGCTCCTCTTGTGTGGAGGCAGATTGGGAAGCAGATGTTCTGTATGTGTTTCAAGGGGGGGGGGGGGGGGGGGGGTGTTATGGTCACCGACAGCTGGTTTGCTGCTGACTAGTATGAAAGCACCCATCTTAAAAAACAGAACCCTTGCCTTTGAACCTTTCTAAAACGATAACCCCTTTCTTGAACCCCTTTTTAAAAAAACACTCTCTTCTATCTCTAACCTATCTCACTCCACCTAATCATCTGAGCTCTTTTTCAACCTGTCTGTCTGTGTGTCAGTGTGTCGGTCGGTCGGGGTGTTAGTCTGTGTGTTGTTCGGTGCGTCGGTCAGTCTTAGTCGGTGTGTCGCTTGCTCTCTCTCTCCCTCTCCCTCCCTCCCTCCCTCCCTCCCTCCCTCCCTCCCTCCCTCCCTCCCTCCCTCCCTCCCTCTTTTCTCAGCTAGTCAGCTGTTGTGACTCACAGAACATAGTCATACTGTATGTGTTTAAACCATCAGAACCCAGCATGGGATTCCCATAACATCCCTTTTTTTCTCGCCGTCTCCCCCAAAAAACGCCCTTACCTCATCTATAAGTGTGAGTATGGGTTTAACGAGCGTGCGAGGCTTGCAGATCCAGTCCCCATGCCAAATAGTTTTTCTCCACGTTGTCTCAAGTGCGTGCGGGAGAGGGGAGAGAGAGAGGGGGGAAGAAAGGGAAGGGGGGAAAGGAGAGGTACGGAGAGAAGTTAGAATGAATGCCATTAGTGTGTTTTCATCTCAAGGGTTTAGAGATAGTGTGAGAGAGAACAAGAGTGAGTCTGTCTGAAAATCTAGACTTTGCTCCGAAAATCGAATAATTAATTACACCTGTTGTAAAACACTGTCAATGTTGTGTTTTTAGCCATAAACATCCTCCTAACATTGCTCTACAGTTAAAAAAAAAAAAACTTTTTAACAAGCATTGATTGTTCCAGCTGCTTTGGTCATCCAGGGTCCAGCTGGTCAGGGCAATCTCACCCGGAGAACTCTCTCTCCCTCTGGGATGATCTGTGGCATCGGCCCCCTCTCTGGGGACTCTGGCTGGAGGAGTGAGGGAGTGAGGGACTGTGTATTGGCATGAGTCAATGAGCACTCACATCCCAATCTGAGCGTTTCTAATACTTTGTAATATCAGTAAGGTAATCACAGTGCATTTGGAACATTGCATACCGAAGACATAGTTCGAGTCATCGCAGATCAGTTCCCGTGTGGCTCAGTTGGTAGACCATGGTGCTTGCAACGCCAGGGTTGTGGCTTCCGTTCCCATGGGGGACCAGTACAAAAATGTATGCGCTCACTACTGTAAGTCACTCTGGATAGGAGCGTATGTAAATCATATAGGGATTCTGTGGTTTACATAGTTGAGTCAATCCTCAGGAAATGTGTTTTGCAGCAAGTTTTCATACACAATGAACATTCAAATCCACTTCAATACCAATCTTGCATGCCAGACTTTATAGCTTTTGCATAGTCGGTATATACACATGTCTGGCTCGGGAGATTACATAAACACATACAGGCTAGACAGAGATCCTCCATTGCCTACACAAAGGGTAAATAACTCTGACCTGTATCCTTATTGTAGGGGATATATGCTGGGCCTGGCTTGTACTTCTTTTAACCTCCCCCTCCCCTCCACTTTCATGTTTTCTCTGCAGACTGACTCTGTGATTTACCTATACAGTATAAATCCAGATCCCTTCACAGCCTGTTCTGTAATACTGTCAGATATAGTCACATTGTATACACACTCAAACTGCAGGAGAACATGGAAAATAGAGGTGAAGCTTGGCACAATTAGGGCTCTGTGTCTTAAGACAATGTTTCTGTATGGTTCTGTTCTACTAACGACGGATGTAAATCAAGTATTGCAACGTGTGTGTGTGGGTTGTGCAGCTAAGCAGCGCTGCCACCTCCATTGCCAGTCCACGGAAACCCGAGACAAGATCAACATGCAGAGGCTGGTCCAAGACGGCACGCGCTGCTCATATAAAGACCCCTACAGCGTGTGTGTGCGCGGGGACTGTGAGGTCAGTGTGTGTGTCCATAAATATAGCAGTGTGTTTGTTTTCAAATATATGTAGGTTTACAAAAAAATATTGCAACCCTAATTATGTGTGTGTGTGACTGTGGGCAACCGTGTGAGGTGTGTGTCAGTGTTCATAACTTTGTGAAGTTTATGTGCGTGTCCATAATACTCTAGGTGTGTGTGTGTGTGTGTGTGTGTGTGTGTGTGTGTGTGTGTGTGTGTGTGTGTGTGTGTGTGTGTGTGTGTGTGTGTGTGTGTGTGTGTGTGTGTGTGTGTGTGTGTGTGTGTGTGTGTGTGTGTTGCAGAAAGTGGGCTGTGACGGCGTGGTAGGGTCCTCCCAACAGGAGGATAAATGTGGCGTCTGTGGAGGAGACGACTCCAGCTGCAAGATCATCAAGGGCAACTTCACTCGCAGTGCCAAGAAACAAGGTACACACACACACACACACACACACACACACACACACACACACACACACACACACACACACACACACACACACACACACACACACACACACACCACTGTGGCAGACTGAGACCAATAAGGTAATATGTAACTGAGTTGTCAGACCCTGGAACATGAAAGAGCATGAAAACAGTGCAGGAAGTGAGATAGATGAGGTTGTTTTCCTGGCCTGAGTCCTATTCTGATGACGTGGTCACGACTTCACTGGATAGCTAACTAAAGAGCCCCCTCTACTGGTCACATGGAGATAATGAGCTTGGCCCTTATCAACAAAGCCTCTCAGTGTAGGAGCGCTGATCTAGGATCAGTTTCGCTATTTTAGATCATAATGAATGATATTGTATGGACAGATCAGCACTCCTAATCAGACGCTTTGTGGACATTGGCCTTGGCTAGAATCATGTCCTGTTCAAAGCATTACCATATGAGCAGGATCACTGCCCAACGATGATGGGAATCACTATACCATGACCTCATATTAAATAAATATCATCCAGCTGAAATAAGGAAAAAACTCATTTCCTGGAATTGACTGTTGTTGACCCTGGCTGGCAAAACTAAGAGCAGTTCAAATTGTATTTGAAATTAACCCCCTGTACACAGAAATTAGTCCTGAACAATAAAGTTGAATGAAAGTTGAATGAAAATGTATCCTGACAAAGTTGAAAAGATGTCTTCTCTGTGGGTGACTGGACCTCAGGGAAATGTGGTGTTTTCATTTCAGGTTTCCTCAAAGTACTTGAAATCCCTCGAGGGGCGAGACACCTACTAATCCAAGAGATTAAGCCAACCGCACACATCCTAGGTATAAAATGTGTGCGTGTTTGTGTGTGTGTGTGTGTGTGTGTTTGTGTGTCTGCGTGTGTGAGTGTGTGTGTAAGTATTCCAGTTTATAACTCCACCTCCCTCCCCAGCGGTGAAGAACCAGGCATCAGGACAGTTCTTCCTGAATGCGGAGGGAGACCTCCCAGAATCCCGTGCGGTCATAGAGAAGGGTGTGGAGTGGGAATACATGAATAATGACCATGACAAGGAGACACTACAGACCAACGGACCACTCAGACACGGAGTCCTCATCATGGTACACACACACACACACACACACACACACACACACACACGTCACAAAATACACACTTAATTCTTACCATATATGATTGTTATAGCTTGATTTTGATGGTTCAGAATTACGTCACTGCTAGCTTTGAGTTTTTGACATTTCCAGTCCTGACATTTGCTTTATATATATGACCTATACTAATATGATTGTGCTGTTGTTTCCCCGTATCCAGGTGCAGTCCCATGGAGATGCCAAGGTGACCCTTTCCTATAAGTACATCATCCACATGGACCTGCTGTCCGCAATAGAGAACAACATGCTGCTGGATGACTCCTCCTTCTACGAGTGGGCCCTGAAGAAATGGTCCTTCTGCTCCAAGCCCTGTGGGGGAGGTATTTTACAGTGACACCACTAGCACAGGAAGACACCGGGGGACTGGGGAACACGATAGGAGATTTGGATGTGGAGCTCTTTGTCTAACAGATGTTTGTGGGTGTGCTGCCTTCAAAGGTAAGCAGTATACCCGGTTCGGCTGCAGAAGGAGAGCGGACAGTAAGATGGTCCACCGACGCTACTGTGAGAACATCAAGAAGCCTCGCGCCATCAGCAGAGACTGCAACCAGAAGGAGTGCTCACAGCCCATGTACGTATGGACATGTTTGTGTGGTTAGGCCGCCGTTCTATGTCACTCCTTGGGCCCTACACTGAACCTGTGAACACCAAAGTGGTTGGAGAGTAAAGGGCTCGTGACCGAAATGGAACAAGGCCTTGAGGTCTGTTTTTGTCTGTACCTCCCTCTAACTCTCTCTTGTTCTTTGCAGCTGGGAGGATGGTCCGTGGGAGCCATGCAGTAAGACGTGCGGTAAAACAGGGTACCAGGTGAGGTCCGTTCGCTGTGTTCAGCCCTTAGACAGCGGAAACAAGCGCTCCATTCACAGCAAGTACTGCAATGACGACCGGCCTGAGGCACGCAGGCCCTGCAACAGAGAGCTCTGCCCTGCACAGTGGAGAGTAGGGCCCTGGTCACAGGTAAGGATGGAGGGCTGGGGTTAGAGGGGGGTTCTGGTGGATGAATACATAGGGGCTTATTATTTAGTTTGTATGCATGCAGATGTGTGGTATGGAGTCTGTGTGTGTGTTTAGGATGTTGGAGGTTGTTGTGTATAGCCTATTCTCACACTCTTCTTCTATGCTCGTGTGACCACAGTGCTCGGTGACGTGTGCCAATGGGACACAGCAGAGGCAAGCATTGTGTCACACGCGTGACAACACCATCGGTCTCTGCCTGGACAGCAAGCCAGACACCATCCGCATCTGTCGCCTGGCGCCATGTCCCAGTAAGTATTATGGCCTGGCCCCATTACGCTATACACAACCATTTATTTTTAAGAAATCGGTGGCTTAAAGTCATTTAGTATAGGTAGTGGGGAGTATAAGTCTCTCCTGATGAACTCATACTCATTTTCCTCTCTGATATTATTCCCTCCTTTCTCAATCTCCAGGAGGCTCGTCGGACCTGAATAAGAACGGCAACATCCTGATCCAGTGGCTGTCCCGTCCTGACCCAGACTTGCCCTACCAGAGAAACAGCTCACGTAAAAAACCATCCCTTTATAGCTCTGGGCCCAACCTCCGGTGCATGGCGGTCCTGACCTGGACCTTGCCCTCTCTCTCTGTCCTCTTCACCCTGCAACAGGCCTGGGCTAGGGGCCCCGGGGGCAGGCTTACCCCCTGACCACCCCCCACCCCTCCCCCCCTGTCCGTGCCTGTGGCCGCGCCCGCGAGCGAGCGCCAGCTTTTCGCTTCTCTTTTGGGGCGTGTGTGTCTCTCTCTCTCTGTGTCTGAGACAGCTCTGATTGGGGGAGGTCTCTGGCTCCTGTGTGCTGATTGGTTGGTTGGTTCTCTCTTGCTCTGTCTCTCTCTTCTCTTATCTCTCTCTCTCCTTTGTGGAGCATTGTGTTGTAACCGCTGGCCAGTCGAAACTAAAAAGAAAAACATTTAAACATTGAAGAGAAGGTGGAAATGGAAAAAGACAAGCAGGTTTGATTGGCGGCTCTTAGTGGCATGGTTGAGCCAGTGAGTCATGAGAGGCCCCTCTGTTTGGCGGCCATGTTTTGCGCGAGCTAGTTGCGAGTCGTCATGGTTCACACTCCTGAGATGCGGGCGCAATTTTTTTTGTCACCGCGCCGTCATCGTTTGAGGGCGACAAGTGTGAAAATAACGAAAAGAAAAGAAAAAAACTAAGTTAAAAAAAGCTTTATTGTGAATGTGATCTTGTCACAATGAGGACATCTTTGCTAAAGTGCTCATCTCACATACTGGTTCCATTCTAGAATGAGAACAAAGGTTTATCTCGTTCTAGGTCCCATTCTCAGACTGACAGAAATTCAGCACAGGGACAGGAGTTGACACAAACAAACACTTTTTAGGATTATTGTACACAGAGCTGTTGGGTGAAGAGGCCGAGAGTGAAGAAGAGTAAAAGGCTAATTAAAACAGGGTAGTTTTACCATGTGAGGTTGCTTCCCATTTCACCACCTCATCAACCATCCTCTTTGACTGTTATATTAAAGTTCAATAAATGCAGCTTATTTGTGCTTGCAAACTTTAAAACAAATACATCTATAAATATATTTGTATTTATATATATATATATATATACACATCTAAAATCTATATGAGTAACAATAATATAAATAATAATAATGTTTTACCATGAATAAGCTGTAGCTTATTTGCCTAATCCTACGGACTGCTATTGATCACTTCGATCCTTGACTGTTATGTGTATTTTTTATTGATTTTACATGAACACAGAAGTAAATATTTAAAAAGAGTACAGTTTTAGGGAGGAAAGGGGGTATAGACCTACATTATGCAGGATTTGGTCAGTTAGTTGCCTCTCCATTTTCTCAGATGGATAAGTGATTTACTGTTGCTTGTTATTTTCTTTAGGGAAAGGATCACGTTTTTGTCATGCATGCATTTGCATCCCTTAGCCGTTTGAGCTCATAGTGTGTGTGTGTGTGTGTGTGTGTGTGTGTGTGTGTGTGTGTGTGTGTGTGTGTGTGTGTGTGTGTGTGTGTGTGTGTGTGTGTGTGTGTGTGTGTGTGTGTGTGTGTGTGTGTGTGTGCGTGCGAGACTGTATGTGAGACTGTGTGTAAGACTGTGTGTGTGTGTGTGTGTGTGTGTGTATGAGTGACTGTGTGTGTATGTTGATGCGTGTCTGTGCATGCTTGTGTGTGCGTATGTGAGTGTGTGTGTTCATGCAGGCTTCTCATAGACATACAACTCTGATACAGAAATACCTCATAGACCTTCATTTGAAAATCATCCAATTTTGTTTTTCCTTTTGTGATGAACAATAAACACATGAACAATGCCTTATCTTGGATTGAATGTAATGGCATTTATCTGTGAAAGAGATGGCTTTACTCATCAAAACATGTATTATTCACTTAGAGGCAGCTTCAAACCAACAAGCAAACTCACACGAAAACCATCAGAACCTACAACAAACATAGGGTTTGGAACTTGGTCTGACCACCGGCGTACGGTTTACAAAGGGCCAAGGGTATCGATCGACACACTGACGACGGCATCTAGAAAAACACTTCAGGCTTGTCATTGTATTGTGATCACATGTTTCTGCTGTGACTATGTAGCGAGCTATCTGAGGTTTCGTGCTGGAGTCGGACGGTAGGAGGCCAATGATGCCAGACCTTGCAGTGCGATACTGTACATAACATTGGTGTTGACTGTGTTTAATAATGTTCATGACTGTTATCTTCTTACTTATGGAAAAAATATATATATAATATTCTATACTATGGGTAACTGTTTCGTGGCTTCACTAGCCTGATGGGTGGGGCTGGCTGACGTTAGGCTGACGTTGGATTGACGTTGGATTGACGCCGGGGAAACATTCAGAAGAACTATGTGCACTGCGTCTATATGCACTTTGATTTATCAGGGAAAAATGTGTTAATGTTTTGTAAATGTTTCATATGACACTTAAACGTGCCATTCCAGTTTTTACATCATTCATCATGGACAATTCTGTATTTTATTTATTCAACATCCAAATCTATGTATTAATTTATGTAATTTATTAATTTGACTTATTATCAATTGATTAACTAAACTGATTGATTGGTTGATTTCAAAGTAATGAAGTGTTTTACCAAAGTGACTGTGAACTTGTACCTTTCGATACAGTTTATTTATTTTTCTTAAGAAAATAATATATCTATATATATTGAGGAGGGAGTACATCTCATTGTTTCAGTTCCTGTCATTATCAACTGCAAAAGTTGTATAAATAAAAAAATATTTTAAAAAGCGCTCTCACTCTCTCCTCCTGAGTTTGTGATGGTTTGGCGTTGTGTGAGGAGGAGCGCAGAACAAGCTTCCAGTGGAATTCAACTCACAGATTGATCCAACCTTACAAAGGCTTACACATTGTCGAATAAAGTGATATCGCCATGAAAGTAATAAAGAAAGACTAAATTAAATAAGATCCACCCTCTTATCCTGCATTAGAAACATTTATATAGTGATATTGATGTAATAAATGGATGGTTCTAATCTGAAACTAATAAAGAAGACAGATGAGATGTCAGAAAATGTCCGTTTGGTCTGAAAGAGTCAGGTTACTGTTCCAGCACCACAACACAAGAGAGTCAGGTTACTGTTCCAGCACCACAACACAAGAGAGTCAGGTTACTGTTCCAGCACCACAACACAAGAGAGTCAGGTTAATTTTCCAGCACCACAAAAGAGAGCCCACACCACTCTTCTTCAGTTGCTATAGACTAATCTATCGACTCTGATGTCGAAGCTGCTTGGGTTTCCTTTTACTTCTTCTTCCTTCCTGCACTACCTGCTAATGGTCTGGCTTTACTACCTCTACTACTTTTCTCTGCACCGTGTGTAAACGTACAGTACCAGTCAAAGGTTTGGACACTCATTCAAGGGTTTTTCTTTATTTTTGCTATTTTTTACATTGAAGAATAATAGTGAAGACATCAAAACTATGAAATAACACATATGGAATCATGTAGTAACCAAACAAGTGTTACAAAAAAATCTAAATATGTTTTAGATTTTAGATTCTTCAAAGTAGCCTCCCTTTGTCTTGATGACAGCTTTGCACACTCTTGGCATTCTCTCAACCAGCTTCATGAGGAATGCTTTTCCAACAGTATTGAAGGAGTTCCCACATATGCTGAGTACTTGTTGGCTGCTTTTTCTTCACTCTGCGGTCCAACTCATCCCAAACCATCTCAATTGGGTTGAGGTTGGGTGATTGTGGAGGCCAGGTCATCTGATGCAGCACAGGTCATCTGATGCAGCACTCCATCACTCCCCTTGATCTAATTGCCCTTACACAGCCTAGAGGTGTGTTTTGTCCTGTTGATAAACCAATTATAGTCCCACTAAGTGCAAACCAGATGGGATGGCATATCGCTGCAGAATGCTGTGGTAGCCATGCTGGAAAAGTGTGCATTGAATTCTAAATAAATCACAGACAGTGTCACCAGCAAAGCACCCCCAAACCATCACACCTCCTCCTCCATGCTTCACGGTGGGAGCCACACATGCAGAGATCATCCGTTCACCTTCTCTGTGTCTCACAAAGACACGGCGGTTGGAACCAAAAATCTCAAATTTGGACTCATCAGACCAAAGGACAGATTTCCACTGGTCTAATGTCCATTGCTCGTGTTTCTTGACCCAAGCAAGTCTCTTCTTCTTGTTGATGTCCTTTAGAGGTGGTTTCTTTGCAGAAATTTGACCACGAAGGCCTGATTCATGCAGTCTCCTCTGAACAGTTGATGTTGAGATGTATCTGTTGCTTGAACTCTGTGAAGCATTTATTTGGGCTACAATCTGAGGTGCAGTTAACTCTAATGAACTTATCCTCTGCAGTAGAGGTAACTCTGGGTCTTCCTTTGTTGTGGCAGTCCTCATGAGAGCCAGTTTCATCATAGTGCTTGATGGTTTTTGCGACAGCACTTAAAGAAACTTTCAAAGTCCTTGAAATGTTCCGGATTGACTGACCTTCATGTCTTAAAGTAATGATGGACTGTCATTTCTCTTTGCTTATTTGAGCTGTTCCTGCCATAATATGGACTTGGTATTTTACCAAATAGGGCTATATTCTGTATACCACCGCTACCTTGTCACAACACAACTGATTGGCTCAAACGCATTAAGAAGGAAAGAAATTCCACAAATGAACTTTTAACAAGGCACACCTGTTAATTGAAATGCATTCCAGGTGACTACCTCATGAAGCTGCTTAAGAGAATGCCACGAGTGTGCAAAGCTGTCATCAAGGCAAAGGGTGGCTACTTTGAAGAATAAGGGTGGCTACTTTGAAGAATCTCAAATATAAAATATATCTTGATTTGTTTAACACTTTTTTGGTTACTACATGATTCCATATGTTATTTCTTAGTTTTGATGTCTTCACTTTTATTCTACAATGTAGAAGATAGTAAAAAAAAAGAGAAAAACCATTGAATGAGTAGATGTGTCCAAACTTTTGACTGTACACACACACACACACACACACACACACACACACACACACACACACACACACACACACACACACACACACACACACACACACACACACACACACACACACACACACACACACACACACACACACACACACACACACACACACACACACACAGCTCCATTTCCAGTCTGGCCCAGTCTCAACTCTTTGTTCTCTCGCCCACAGGCAAGCAGCGTTGTCATGGAGACAGGTCAATGTTCTGTCGCATGGAGGTGCTGATCCACTACTGTGCTCTACCGGGCTACAGGCGCATGTGCTGCAAGTCCTGCAGCAACGTGACCAACAGCAGCCTGACCACCAGTCTCCCTCCCCGGGTCACAGCTCGCCCGCTGCCTCGCCCCCTGCCTCGGCCTATGCCTTGGCCCAAGGACAACAACACCCCCCTTCAGCCCACGGCTCATCCAAGAAGTACAATGCATATACCTTATACCACGCCGCGCCCGATGAGCACAACACACACCTATACAACACCCCACCCATACTTCACCACATACCCCATCCCCATACACACGACCCCAGAGCACAGTGTGACCCCCAGAGACACAACCAGAAGTTACCCCTTCTTCACCCTCTCCACCAGCACCAACATATACACTACAACTCCCAGCAGCCTGTTCACTGACTCAAACGTTAACTTCACCTTTATCAGCAATGACACCACAGTGACCCCCATTCACAGCTATGACATAACAGGGGCAGAAACCACAACTCCCAGCAGCCCATACTACATGGATGATGTCATAAAGCCAACTGAAACAAACTACTTTGAGGATGTGACATCGCCCAGCAGAACCATCCCATACACTGATGTCACAATGTCCAGTGGTGGTGATGTCATAATACCTAGTGCAACTGTGCCCTATGGCACTGATGTCACAATGCCCATTGGAACCATGCCTTATGATGATGACATCACAGTGATGATTCCTACAGTCCCCAGGGATGACATCATAGATATGACCACCCTTGATTGTCCAGAAATCACAGAATACGTATCTGTGAGCTCCATTGTTCCCACAACAACCACGGTAGGGCCAACAACAGAGTTAATGACAGAGCAAATGACAGCCAAGCCTCCCACAACAACAACAACCAAAAAACCCATTTGGCCGCTAAGCCGCCAGGAGGAGACCAGCGAAAATAACTCCATTGACGTTCTCTACAACCAGATCATCGGAGTAGACAATGTCATCTCCCAAAACAACCTGATCCCCAGACGGAGCCGGGTGTTCCTCCGGGAGAGAACACGGAACAAACGCATCCAGGAACTCCTGGAGGAGAAGAGGAACTTTCTGTTGAGGATGAAGCGGGCTCAGAGTGGTGCTGCTTGATGATGATAGACCTTCCTTCCTCCCTAACACTCCCTTGATTTCTCTTATAGAGATTTACCTACGTCTGCTAACAGACTGGAAATATTATTTAACCCTTAACCTGCCTTGGTGCTCTCTATCAGGTACTGACCCATCACACACCCAGAGTCATGGTACAGACATACAGTACCAGTCAAAACTTTGGACACACCTACTCATTCAAGCGTTTTTCTATATTTTTTCGCTTTTCTACATTGTAGAACAATAGTGAAGACATCAAAACTATGAAATAACACATATGGAATCATGTAGTAACCAAAAAAGTGTTAAAACAAATGAAAATATATATTAGATGATAGATTCTTCAAATTAGCCACCCTTTAACTTGATGACAGCTTTGCACACTCTTGGCATCCTCTCAACCAACTTCATGAGGTAGTCACCTGGAATGATTTTCCAACAGTCTTGAAGGAGTTCCCACATATGCTGAGTACTTGTTGGCTGCTTTTCCTTCACTCTGCGGTCCAACTCATCCCAAACCATCTCAATTGGGTTGAGGTCAGGTGATTGTGGAGGCCAGGTCATCTGATGCAGCACTCCTTCGCTCTCTTTCTTGGTCAAATAGCCCTTACACAGCCTGGAGGTGTGTTGGGTCACTGTCCTGTTGAAAAACAAATGATAGTCCCACTAAGCGCAAACCAGATGGGATGGCGTATACCTGCAGAATGCTGTGGTAGCCATTCTGGTTAAGTGTGCCTTGAATTCTAAATAAATCACAGACAGTGTCACCAGCAAAGTATCCCCACACCTCCTCCTCCATGCTTCACGATGGGAACCACATATGCCGTTCACCTACTCTGTGTCTCACAAAGACACGGCGGTTGGAACCAAAAAACTCAGATTTGGACTCATCAGACCAAAGGACAGATTTCCACCGGTCTTATGTCCATTGCTCGTGTTTCTTGGCCCAAGCAAGTTTGTTCTTCTTATTGGTGGCCTTTAGTAGTGGTTTCATTGCAGCAATTCGACCATGAAGGCCTGATTCACGCAGTCTCCTCTAAACAGTTGATGTTGAGATGTGTCTGTTACTTGAACTCTGAGGTGCAGTTAATTGCCGATTTCTGAGGCTGGTAACTAACAAACTTATCCTCTGCAGCAGAGGTAACTCTGGGTCTTCCAAGCCTGTGGTGGTCCACATGATAGCCAGTTTCATCATAGCGCTTGATGGTTTTGCGACTGTACTTGAAGAAACTTTCAAAGTTCTTGACATTTTCAACATTGACTGACCTTCATGTCTTAAAGTTATGATGGGCTGTCGTTTCTCTTTGCTTATTTGAACTGTTCTTGCCATAATATGGACTTGGTCTTTTACCAAATAAGCTATCTTCTGTATACCACCCCTACCTTGTCACAACACAACTGATTGGCTCAAATGCATTAAGAAGGAAAGATATTCCACAAATTAACAAAAACACATGTCAATTCAAATCAAATCAAATTGTTTTTGTCACATGCGTCGAATACAACAGGTTTAGACCTTACAGTGAAATGCTTACTTACAAGCCCTTAACCAACAATGCAGTTTTAAGAAAAATCCCTAAAGAAATAAGAAATAAAAGTAACAAATAATTATTAAAGAGCAGCAGTAAAATAACAATAGTGAGGCTGTATACTGGGGGTACCGGTACAGAGTCAATGTGCGGGGGCACCAGTTAGTCGAGGTAATTGAGGTAATATGTACATGTAGGTAGAGTTAATAAAGTGACGATGCATAGATAATAAACAAAGAGTAGCAGCAGTGTAAAAGAGAGGGGGTCATTTGAATAGTCGGGGAAGCCATTTGATTAGATGTTATGGCTTGGGGGTAGAAGCTGTTTAGAAGCCTCTTGGACCTAAACTTGGCACGCCGGTACCGCTTGCCGTGCGGTAGCAGAGAGAACAGTCTATGACTAGGGTGGCTGAAGTTTTAGGGCCTTCCTCTGACACTGCCTGGTATAGAGGTCCTAGATGGCAGGAAGCTTGGCCCCAGTGATGTACTGGGCCGAATGCACTACCCTTTTTAGTGCCTTGCGGTCGGAGGACAAGCAGTTGCCATACCAGGCAGTGATGCAACCAGTCAGGATTCTCACAATGGTGCAGCTGTAGAACCTTTTGAGGATCTGAGGACACATGCCAAATCTTTTCAGTCTCTTGAAAAAAAAGGTTTTGTCGTGCCCTCTTCACGACTGTCTTGGTGTGCTTGTTAGTTTGCTGGTGATGTGGACACCATGGAACTTGAAACTCTCAACCTGCTCCAATACAGCCCCATCGATGAGAATTGGTGTGTGCTCAGTCCTCCTTTTCCTGTAGTCCACAATTATCTCCTTTGTCTTGATCACGTTGAGGGAGCGGTTGTTGTCCTGTCACCACACGGCCAGGTCTCTGACCTCCTCCCTATAGGCTATATTGTTGTTGTCGGCAAATTGAATGATGGTGTTGGAGTCGTTCCTGGCCGTGCAGTCATGTGTGAACAGGGAGTACAGGAGGGGACTGAGCACGTACCCCTGAGGGGCCCCCGTGTTGAGGATGGACGCATGGCGGATGTGTTTTTACCTACGCTTTCCACCTGGGGGTGGCCCATCAGGAAGTCCAGGATCAAGTTGCAGAAGGAGGTGCTTAGTCCCAGGGTCCTTAGCTTAGTGATGAGCGTTGAGGGCACTATGGTGTTGAACACTGAGCTGTAGTCAATTAATAGCATTCTCACGTACTGTAGGTGTTCCTTTTGTCCAGGTGTGAAAGAGCAGTGTGGAGTGCAATAGAGATTGCATTATCTGTGGATCTGTTGGGGCGGTATGCAAATTGGAGTGGGTCTACAGTTTCTGGGATAATGGTGTTGATGTGAGCCATGACCAGCCTTTCAAAGCACTTCATGGCTACAGACGTGAGTGTTATGGGTCGGTAGTCATTCAGGCAGCTTACCTTAGTGTTCTTGCGCACAGGGACTATAGTGGTCTGCTTGAAACATGTTGGTATTGCAGACTCAGACAGGGAGAAATTGAAAATGTCAGTGAAGACACTTGCCAGTTGTTCAGCACATGCTCGGAGTACACGTCCTGGTAATTCGTCTGGCCCTGCGGCCTTGTGAATGTTGACCTGTTCAAAGGTCTTCCTCACATCGGCTATGGAGAGTGTGATCACACAGTATGGGGACGCCGTCATCGATGCTCTTATTGATGAAGCCAGTGATTGATGTGGTGTACTCCTCAGTGCCAGCGTAAAAATCCCTGAACATATTCCAGTCTGAGCTAGCAAAACAGTATTGTAGCTTAGCATCTGCTTCATCTGACCACTTAATTATTGACCGAGTCAGTGCTTCCTGCTTTAGTTTTTGTTTGTAAGCAGGAATCAGGAGGATAGAATTATGGTCAGATTTGACAAATGGAGGGTGAGGGAGAGCTTTGTACACATCTCTGTGTGTGGAGTAAAGGTGGTCTAGAGTGTTTTCCCTCTGGTTGCACATTTAACATGCTGGTAGAAATTAGGTAAAACGGATTTAAGTTTCCCTGCATTAAAGTCCCCGGCCACTAGGAGCGCCGCCTCTGGATGAGCATTTTTCTGTTTGCTCATGGTCGTATACAGCTCATTGAGTGCAGTCTTAGTGCCAGCATTGGTTTGTGGTGGTAAATAGACAGCTACAAAGAATATAGATACACTCTCTTGGTAGATAGTGTGGTCTACAGTTTATCATGAGATACTCTACCTCGGGCGACAAAACGTCGAGACTTCCTTAGATATCGTGCACCAGGTGTTGTTTACAAATATACATAGACCGCCACCCCTTGTCTTACCAGAGGCTGCTGTTCTATCCTGCCGATACAGTGTGTAACCCATCAGCTGTATGTTATTCATGTCGTCGTTCAGCCACGACTCGGTGAAACAGTTTTTAATGTCCCGTTGGTAGGATATACATTCTTGTAGTTTGTCCACTTTATTATCCAGTGATTGTACGTTGGCCAATAGTACCGATGACCACTCGTCACCAGATCCGTACAAGGCACCCCGATCTCCTTCCGCGATATCTCCGTCTTTTTCTCCTGCGAATGACGGGGATGAGGGCCTCGTCGGTTATCTGGAGTAAATCCCTCTCGTTCAACTCATTAAAGAAAATTCTTCATCCAGTTCAAGGTGAGAAATCGTTGTTCTGTTGTCCAGAAGCTCTTTTCGGTCATAAGAGGCAGTAGCAGCAATATTATGTACAAAATAAGTTACAAACAATGTGAAAAAAATAATAATTGCACGGTTTGTTAAGAGCCCAATTAAACGGCAGCCATCCCCTTCAGCCCCATTACAAAAATGCATTCCAGATGCGTACCTCATGAAGCTGGTTGAAAGAATGCCAAGATTGTGCAAAGCTGTCAAGGCAAAGGGTGGCTACTTTAAAGAATCTCAAATATAAATCATATTTTGATTTGTTTAACACTTTTTTGGTTACTACATGATTCCATGTGTTATTTCATAGTTTTGATGTATTCACTTTTATTCTACAATGTAGAAAATAGTAAAAATTAATAACAACCCTTGAATGTGTGGTAAGGTTGGACCCAGGTGCAGAGAAGAGCCCAAACAAGGAATCAGTGGTTAGGGATAAATATAATATTTTACTGAGATACGGTAACCACAGGAACACAGTACACTTGAAAAAACAACAAACACTAAGTCTCGATAACTCACTCAGGAAACAACCGCACACAGTAAACAATTCAAGCTTCTGCAAAGGACCACAGAAAACACACCTCTTTTAACAGGGACACAAGCTTGAAATAATAGGACACACCTGAGTTCAATAAAAGCCTCTAGGGCGGTCTCTGCTGCCCTCTGGTGCCAGGAGGAACCATGACAGAATGAGTAGGTGTGTCCATACTTTTGACTGGTACTGTACACACTGACCTATTTGTTTGCACACACACACACACACACACACACACACACACACACACACACACACACACACACACACACACACACACACACACACCATAAAGACAGGCAGGAATACAGTAACATGACAGGATAGGAAAAAAACTAAGCCAGATGGTTTGCACAGTTGTTTTAAATAAAACAAAGTCCCTTTAGGATACGAATCTGAAACACTTTCCGATCCAAAGCGGAGGTCTGGTTGTAAGGCTGAGAGCAAAGCCAGATGTGATATGGACCGTACATCCTCTTGGACCCGCACATTAACAAGGACAACTTTTATCTATCCAAACCTCCCCCAGTGTGTTTAAGAGCAAGGCACATAGAGTAAAGATGTATTTCTCTTTCATAAGCAGCACACTCCTGGATAATCTCAGGGCGTGAATAGTTGGATATTCAGGCCATTCAATTCAATGAATTAAGTTTCATTTAAATGAAGTCTTATCCCCAGCAGCACTTAAGGACCATGTAAGCTCATCCCAAACAGATCTGACTCACCATGTTAGATTACAGCCTATTACTGCAGTTGATATATATTTGAGTCACACAGACATGAATACCACTCTGGTCCCATATAATGAGACATATTAGATAGCAAGTGTCCCTATGTGTCTGTGTCCAGGGGTACGTCCCAAATGGCACCCGATAGGCCCTGGTGCAAAGTAGTGTGTTATAAAGGGAGTAGGCTGCCATTTGGGACGCAACCTAGAGCTTTCTGAATCAGAGTACTATACAGGGCAGACAGACACTCTGCGCTGGAGGTTTGGAGATATAAAAACAGAGTATGCTACATCAAAACACCAGGGCTCCATCTCAATAGTTTAAAGTGGCTTACTCTCCTTTCGTCTCCTTAACGTGATAACGAGCTGGAATGGTGAAAGCACATACCTGGTGGTTATCCACCGTCGTGCATACACATCCCCTGTTTTTCCCCCCTTCAGATCAGTGCAGATGAAGGAAAGGAGATAAGGAGAAGAAGCCACATTTTCGACTGTGAAGATGAACCCCCGAGTATCTCACATCCCCCAGAATATTCCTTCTCCTGGTTGTGTTAAAACTATGGAAGCTAGTGGTTTAGCGTTGTGCTGCCAATGTCCATGAGTCATCTATGTCAGACTCTATTCACATGCTTCTTTCTGCTGCTTCTCAGAGAGAGTCAATGAGTAAGAACTCTGGGGGACTATGGAGGGCCATTGCTGACAACTCTGTTGGATTATATTGGTGCTCTATTGAATTGTATGTAATTTTTACAAAACGAGGACACATCTCTCTGGTAATATACAGTGTCATATGCAGTAGGGGTTAATATGAATTTAATTGAGGGAAATCCGTCATCACGATCAGGTCTTTGAGTTGAAATGGTCAGCGGTGGTGCAATGCTTTTATCCTTGTTGGTGCTGAAAGCAATGCCCCCTAAAGAGTCACAGGAACCTTATCAATTCACTTGTGTGTATTATATTTTCAAAGAGCCTCCCCAAAAATACAAAAATATAAATAACTATTTGTATCTACCGCATAACAATAGAAGCTTTCAGGGCCAGCTGTCTTGTTTTTATTGTATTTTATTTCTAACAGTTGTCTTATTATCGGCGCAAAAGCACCTAGGAATCTCTCTGTACGATATCTGTACATATGAATCAGAACTCAATGTTGAATATTTATTAACGTTCCAGTGCCTGTGGTATTTTGCACATCGGGTGTTGCGCGATGTTCCTGTTCTAATGTCTACAATGAGTCTCTCGCTTCTTTTCGCTCTCATTCTCTCCTCACCGACCACTAGAGGGAAGCAGAATAGCACATGTAGTAAGTATCTACACACCGTATACTGGCTTCTGCTTTGAGTCAAAGTACCTCTTCACCTCTCTGCCTACTTCTCTCTCTCTCTATCGACAGTACTTGTGCTGTGTTCTGCAGTTAATTATGTTAACACATTGTTCTATAGAATATGTATGCATAGGAGATCAGCTCTTACACTGGCATTGCTTTAAATAACACCATAAACCCTTCAGACACGGCTTATAGACAGAAGTGCACACATGCGCACGCACACTCACACACACACACATACACACACTGTAAACACAAACACATAAACACATGCTCACACTTTCCCTCGCCGTAATGTTGCCTAAACACAGAGAACACTCTCCGCCACAGCCGCAGTGCTTTGTCTCATAGCAACCTCCTTTCTGTACATGAGTTCCTCTCTCTAACTAATCCCATTTGTTGGGTGGCTGGGTGTGTGTATGTGCGTGCGTATGAGGTCTATCCTTGTATATAATGTAGGTCATGGACGTGTCAGGATGGAGTGTGACAGGCGTCACTTGAACTGCTGCCTTTCTCATCACTGTGAAACTGCACACAGGAAGAACTACAACTATGACAGGGTTTGGAGATCAAAGGAGAGAGCCTTGTTGACTAGGGCTGTAAAACCCGGCTGTTTATGATCGAGAATTTGTGATATTTTCCATGCATTCCCATTCAGAATTGAACATTGTAACCTTGACTTTAAGACCCAGGTGGGCGACTCGGAAGAATGAGGACAGATAAAGGGGTGGGTGGATGACACATTTTGGTATTGTTAACAAATTCTATGATTTACACACACACACACACACACACACACACACACACACACACACACACACACACACACACACACACACACACACACACACACACACTCCCTGCCACCCCCCCATACCGCAAATAGAGTTGACTTCATATAAGTGAATTAATTGTCCCCACAGCCCCAGCAGTGGTTCCTCTAATCTCTCTCATCCTGATCGTATCACCACTTGCTGTACAGGAATGAATGAATGAATGAATGAATTACATTTTATTTTATTTTCGTGTCAAATCGCAAGTTGGCAACCCGTCCCTTATGGGATTAATTGACACATAAACAAACATTACAATAATTCACTGTGGTAATTAAATGACAATTATTCTTCTGGCGTTGTCTGCATTGCGCATCACATAAACGGTGTAAAAATAATATTAAAAATACATAATAGTAAATAAGGTTATCCGAACAATAATTACATCCCTAGAGCAGTAAAATGATATACATACATACATACATACATACATACATACATACATACATACATACATACATACATACATACATACATACATACATACATACATACATACATACATACATACCAACCATATACAGACAAATAAATACAGGAAAAAAATGTTGTAATTTATTTTTTTGAGTAATTTTTTGGTGCTTTGCCATATCCAAATAATGAAATAAAAATGTATCCTGAAGGTAGGAAGGTTTGAGAAAGACTGAATTCCTATTGTTGTTTCTGTGCAATTCAAAAACAATTTAGGCTTCTGGAAAATGTATGTTTTTGTCTGTGGTTTTTCGACTAAGCTGGTTCAAATTGACAGACAAGGATGTTTGTTTCACCCCCAAATAACTCAGAGCCCAGTTCCATGAAACACAACGGGGTTGGTTATGTCACAGTTTCATAGAAAAGCTATTTGGTAAGTGGCATCCTGCTGGTAGACCTCAATGGCTCACCACATGTAGGTCACTCTGCCACAGACAACAGATTGACTCCTTTCCTCTCCTCTCCCCAAACACCTTTCCTCCTCTATTAGCAGCGGAAAACATATTTGCTTTTTATAATGCTAATATAAGTCTGACCATTTTCATTTTGACTTCAATATGCTGTTCCTAAGCATTTCAAATATAGCAGTCAGATGTTGTCATGTTTCAGTAATTATTGTATTTATTTTGTTCCTGTTCTGAATTGAATGTCTGTTCCGGTTTGATCATGGAGGATATATCTGAACATGTTGTTGTTGAGAACAGTCAGTATTGTACGTTTGAGTCAGTGTGTACGTCTCTCCTGTGCTGCCTCCTGTTCATAAGGGCTAAATGAACTAGCATGTGGCTTGCTCCTCACACTGTGCTGACAGCACGTGTCTCAACGTCTTTATTATGGCCATATCCGTCTCTAACCATCTGTGTGTGTGTGTGTGTGTGTGTGTGTGTGTGTGTGTGTGTGTGTGTGTGTGTGTGTGTGTGTGTGTGTGTGTGTGTGTGTGTGTGTGCATCTAATATGAATCAGAGTGAGGCACTCACTAGCTGCTGTCTCTTATGACTACTCACATTAGAGTATAAAAAAAGCAAGGGATCTTTTTTTAGAGATGGGATGTCAAGATGGAGTATAAGTGATCTCTTCATAAGCACGCACGCACGCACGCACGCACACACACACACACCATTACATTAAGTGTTTATGTGCCTAAGGGTGAGGCTGCACCACCACTAATCATTTCCTATGACATCCTGACCCCCACCCAGCCATTGCATTGCAGTTATCGCAAACAAACACCAACACTCTCTGCCCTGCTCCTCAAAGAACGCTGCCTGCACTGACAAGGTGGTCTTTCTCTCGTTCTCCCTCCCCTCTATGTGTGATGGTGTGAATGACCAGTTGAGGACATTGCCTTCTTCTGTTTCCTCATCTCTCAGAGAAACTAGATTTCCTTGAAACCCAGTGATGTCTGCCAGGCATGGCTTCAGAGAATAAATTATTGGTGTTATGATGTGGTTTAACCAGGGCTGCTCAGGTCGTATACTCAGCTCTGTTGCATAAGCACTGGGAAGTTGGTTGAGGGTCCTGAGACAGAATTAACTGTTTTTATAGTTTTGTCCATTTTGACATTGTAGTTTTGTCCATTTTGACATATGTTACACATACCGAGAGTGACTTGGCCTCTGGTGAAGTGTCCTGTGATCATATAGCTACCAGATTTCTCTATGAATCATCACACACACACACATCATTTAATTGTATAGATCACCTAGAACACTATACAAAGTTCATATACACCGAATGTACAAAACATTAGGAACACCTAACTAAAATTGAGTGGCACCCCCTTTTGCCCTCAGAACAGCCTGAATTTGTCGGGGTATGGACCGCAAGGTGTCGAAAGCGTTCCACAGGGATGCTGGCCCATGTTGACTCCAATGCTTCCCACATTTGTGTCAAGTTGGCTGGATGTATTTCGGGGGGTGGACCATTCTTGATACACACAGGAAACTGTTGAGCATTAAAAACCAAGCGGCGTTGCAGTTCTTGACACACTCAAACTGGTGCGCCTGGCACCTACTACCATACCCCGTTCAAAGGCACTTGAATCTTTTGTCCTGTCCATTCACCCTCTGAAGGGCACACATACACACTCCATGTCTCAAGGCTTAAAAATGCTTCTTTAACCTGTCTCCTCTTCATCTACACTGATTGAAGTGGATTTAACAGGTGACATCAATAAGGGATCATAGCTTTCCCCTGGATTCACCTGGTCAGTCTATGTCATGGAAAGAGGAGGTGTTCCTAATGTTTTGTACACTCACTGTACGTAATGGTTCATATTGTTGTTGATGTGAATTGGGTCAAGATGTTCAGAAGAGGGTGTAGTAGGTTTAAAGTGGTACCTCTGAATATTCAAAGCTGTTTCCCAACTCGTCAACAGCTCTTTGATGGGAGCAGCTGAACAGGGTAAATAGACCCTCCATCTCTATTCATTGTTGGACTAAAAGAGCAGAAGGACAGGAATAGAGCACTCAGCCCAACAGGACACACACACACATAAGGCCAACCTCACACATTATGGCATCAGTAACATTATCAGAGATATTGAGGCTACATTCTACCACATACTACCGTACCACTTTATAGGGGTTCTATGTTTTAGCAAGAAACTTTGTATCAGATAAGCATTGGTCTAGTATACCAGCTTTATTCTATACTGGAGCCAATTACAGCCTGGTAATGAACAGGGGTAGATTTAGACTTTTTCTGTTTTCACAACTCTCAATCTGTTCCCCATTCCTACTTCTGCTCTTTTGGAACTTCCCCACTTCACTTCTATTTATATTTTTCTCAATCTCTTCATCTACCTCCATCTCTTTCTGTCTCTATCCATCAACACAAGAATCCATTGACAGTGCTCTGGGATAGGAAATGGATGATGATGCTATATTTAGAATCAGGGAAGGAGGGCAGAATGAGGGAGCAAATGAGAGAGAGAGGGAGGAGATACATCTACATTCTACTGCTGCCTCAGGACAGGCACAGTCGGAAACAGAGCTACAGAGCGCACGCTGAGACGGGCATCACTCATTCTCTTTTTTTGAAGACACAGATCTTATCTGCACAGACATTCACACATTCTACTAAAGAGTTGACTAAAGAGTTGACGGGAGAAACCTGGATATACACTACAGTAGCAAAGAACGGAGAAAGAGGAAGAGACTTGGATATACACTGTACAACTCCTACTACAGGTGAGTCTGCAAGACAGTGGTGCCAAAGACCATTACAATAACCTACAGTTATAACTGGTGTATTAGAATATAGACATGATGCTAATCAGGGTTGGGTTGGTTATATTTGAAATGTAATACGTTACAGTTACTAGTTACCTGTCCAAAATTGTAATCAGTAACAAAACTTTTGGATTACCCAAACTCAGAAACATAATATGATTACTTTTGGATTACTTTCTCCTTAAAAGGCATTCGAAGAAGAGAAAAAAGGATCCAGCTGTCAAATGCATTTGGTGGGTAATCATAGTTGTCTCTGACTCCCTCAGGTGTAACAAACTTAAACTTCCTCCTTTTTTTCAATACTGAACTGAATGTCACTGAGAAAATAGCAATCCAAGAAGTAATCATCTAGTTTTTCAAAAGTATATGTAATCTGATTACAATATTTTCGCTGGTAACGTAACCGATTACAGTTACAGGTCATTTTTTTTGTAATCAGATTACATGTAACTGATTACATGTAATCAGTTACCCCCCAACCCTGTTGCTATATATGTTTTCTGTGTATAGTAACAATGCTAGTACGGGTCTGAATCACTGTATACCAAATAGGTGTGGTTCTATATTTAGCAGCCGTTCCACCTTGAGGGATAGAGGGAGAGGCTGGCTTTTAGGGTTTGGCTGGAGCTATTTTTGTCATTGAGGTCCGGACTGAAATACTCTGCAGGCTGCAGTCAGGGATGAAACAATATGGGTTCCATAAGAAAATATAGATTTGAGTGTGTAGTTCTGTATAGTTCTGGGTGACTGGTTTGGTATTTATGGTATTTACACTGAATAAAAACATTTACACAACATGCAAAAATTTCAAAGATTTTACTGAGTTGCAGTTCATATGAAGAAATCATTAAATTTGGCCCTGATTTATGGATTTCACATAACTGGGAATACAGATATGCGTCTGTTGGTCACAGAACCTTAAAAAAAGGTAGGGGCGTGGATCATAAAACCAGTCAGAGTCTGGTGTGATCACCATTTGCCTCATGCAACGCGACACATCTTCTTCACAATCAGGCTGTTGATTGTGGCCTGTGAAATGTGATCCCACTTCTTTCAATGGCTGTGCAAAGTTGCTGGACATTGGCAGAAACTGGAACACGCTGTTGTACACGTCGATCCAGAGCATGGGTGACATGTCTGGTGAGTATGAAGGAAGAAATGTGACATTTTCAGCAGTTGTGTACAGATTCTCGCGACATGGGCTCATGCATTATCATGCTGAAACATGAGGTGATGGCGATGGATGAATGGCACGACAATGGGCCTCAGGATCTTGTCACGGCATCTCGTTGCATTCAAATTGCCATTAAAAAATGCAGTTGTGTTCATTGTCCGTAGCTTATGCCTGCCCATACCATAACCCCACCGCAACCATAGGGCACTCTGTTCATAACGTGACATCAGTAAACGGCTCGCCCACACAATGCCATCTTCCCGGTACAGTTGAAACCGAGATTCATCCATTCTCCAGTGTGCCAGTGGCCATTGAAGGTGAGCATTTGCCCACTGAAGTCGGTTACGACGCCAAACTGCAGTCAGGTCAAAACCCTGGTGAGGTTGACGAGCATGCAGATGAGCTTTCCTGAGATGGTTTCTGACAGTGTGTGCAGAAATTCTTCGGAGGTGCAAACCCACAGTTTCATCAGTTGTCCAGCTGGTTGGTCTCAGACGATCCCGCAGGTGAAGAACCCGGATGTGGAGGTCCTGGGCTGGCATGGTTACACGTGATCTGCAGTTGTGAGGCCGGTTGGACGTACAGCCACATTCTCTAAAACAACGTTGGAGAGAGCTTATGGTAAAGAAATGAACATGACATTATCTGGAAAAAGCTCTGGTGGACATTCCTTCAGTCACATGCCAATTGTGTGACACAACATTTTAGAGTGGCCTTTTATTGTCCCCAGCACAAGTTGCACCTCTGTAATTATCATGCTGTTTAATCAGCTTCCTGATATGCCACACCTGTCAGGTGAATGGATTATCTTGGCAAAGGAGAAATGCCCACTAACAACATTTGAGAGAAATACATTTTTGTGCATATGGAACATTTCTGGGATCTTTTATTTCAGCTCATGAAACATGGGACCAACACTTTACATGTTGCATTTATATTTTTGTTCTGTGTATATACCAGTGTGTTTACATAGCTATGTTTCTCATGGACACGGTGTGTTTGTCTTACGGTCATATTTACACAAGAGCAGGGATTTGTCATATTTACACAAGAGCAGGGATTTGTGTAAAGAAATTGGAGTAGGGGAGACGGGGCTCTTTGTGGCTTAGGTTACCAGGTATAGAATGGTGTTGATGTGGTTCTGTGGGGACCGTTGAAAGGAGCAGTTATGAAATATGATTCATCAGAGTATTTAATAAGATACCATTTCCCAAATGTCAGACCCTGCGTTCATGAGGACAAAGTCACTCAGATATGATTCAAACATTACCTCTTGCTGACAGACGTCTGTCTCTTTCTGTCCCAGCAGCCATGCGTCCTAGATCCAAACTCCTGTCCCAGAAGAGGAGACTACAGCTTCCCACCATCAGAGAGGGCTACGAGGACCTAGTCAGAGACATGAACCAGTTGAATCAGATTAACCAGTCCAACACCCTCCACTCTGCCCAGCCTACCACTCACCCAGGGCCCTGCCCACACACTCTCTCCACAGAGGACTACCTGCTGTCCATATGCCACCTGGCTCACCCCACCTCCCTTCCCACCAATGACATCATCAACCCTCGCCAGCAGGACTCACTGCACCACAGGCCGAGGCTGCTGCGGAACGCTGTGCAAGATGAAAACTCTCCAAAGACCACTGCACTTTGTCACAGGGAAAAGGCTCATGGTAAGGACAGGGTGGAGCCTGGGATGTACTCTGACCTCATTACTGTGTGCGGAGGACAGGAGAAAGATTCCAACTGCAGCAGGCCTGCGTTTGGTCGCCATGGTGCGTCAGACCCTTTAGAATTCCTGTACAGCAGCCCCACTCACTCCACCTGTCAATCAGGGAATGGGAGGCAGTGATTGGGTTTGAGGAGACACTGGGCGGTGTCTGAGGGCCAGTCCTGCCCACGGGCACACAGTTAACCCCGCTCTTGCCCCTCTGACCTCCAGCAGCAACGTAAGAGCAGCTGTCCTAAGTTCAGTGATACAGCCACCCCATGACTGTGCCCCCTCTCTCTCTCTTACCTCACCACACAGCCTTCACAGACATGCACACCTACACAGGACTCTGCAGAACAGCTACAGGCTAGGATAAGTAGCCCGTTTAACAAAGAAAACGAGGGGGGTGAAGAGAGAGGGAAAGAGAGGAAGGAGGAGAGAAAAAGGGAGAGGTCCACGGTCAAACATTCCCTGATCTCTCAGTGGATGTCAGATTCCTGGATGGAGGCCCGTGTACGAGCTTGGATTCTGCCCACCATCGCAGATATGTAAAGCCACCAGAACCACTGAACCACATCAACAGTCCATAGACCTATATGACAGGATATGTACAATGACACGACACCACAGTTTCACTATGACAGTAGATACCTGCTGAAATGTTTTTTGTTTGTTTAAAAAAAAAGTTTAATTGAATATCCGAAACATGCAATATATTTGCAGTGAAGCCGCTCAACAACTACATCATACCAGTCATCCAACAGACTCCCATTCAGAGCGACACACAGAAGCATCCAGGGTCAATGCCCTGCTCAAAGGCATGTTGACAGATCTCCCACCAGGCCAAAAAACATGAACCTGAACCCTCCAACATCCCCCCACAGTTCCCCAATAGCTGTCCCTCAACCATTCGAGACCCCTCCCACAGTCCCCCGCAAGAAAAAAGACAGATACCTGCTGAATTGACACGGCAGCAAATATAGATACTGATCTATGACAAATGTCACTGAACTATACACTGAGTGTACAAAACATTAGGAACACCTTCCTAATATTGAGTTACACCCACTTTTGCCCTCAGAACAGCCTCAATTCTTTGGGGCATGGACTCTACATGGTGCCAAAATAACTGAATTGATTAAAAAAAACATGGTTTTCATACAGTGTCTGTCATTATTATTAACCTGTGACCCTTTACAGAGGCATGATAACTTGTTTTTGTGCACATTAAACGTCAGAAACCCAATATTCCATGAAGTCTGTTGTTTCTTCTGGTTTCCACGGCAACTGCTGAGGGATTCCGAAGAGGTAAATGGAGGCATCTTGATTCTGAGTGTGAAGAAGGAACCAGCACAAACAAATATCCTGGATAAACCAACCAACAGACAAGAAGTCTGTTACCCTCTGTTAAAGGGTCACAAACTGCACTGTTGGTTAAGGGCTTGTAGGTAAGCATTTCACGGTAAAGTCTACACTTGTTGTATTCGGCGCATGTGGCAAATAAAGTTTGATTTGATTTGATTTGAAAAGGGCACAAAAATCATTTGGATGAGGTTATTCCAGATTAAGGCCTAGGGGCTCTATTCATTCTGTATCACTGAAGCGTTACAGATTGTGGAATAGAAATATAAAAGGTAATTTCCGATTAAGCCGACATACACTGAGTATAAAAAACATTAGGAACACCTTCCTAATATTGAGTTGCACTCCCCTTTTGCCCTCAGAACAGCCTCAATTTTTTGGGGCATGGGCTCTACAGGATGTCAAAAGCGTTCCACATGGATACTGGCCCATGTTGACTCCAATGCTTTCCACAGTTGTGTCAAGTTCTGGATACAGACAGGAAACTGTTGAGTTCGAAAAACCCAGCAGCATTGCAGTTCTAAATAAGGCTTACATGGGATTTCTCTTATGTCTCTATTCAATTCTTACAGCAGAAATTCAGCTTTTGAAAATCACAAGGCGAATTCGTGAATAAGTGGGACACTATTTGCCTTTCTGTCTTCTGTAACCTCTTTCGACATCTATCCAACATATTAACTTGTAACGACCGTCGTAATCCTCCTCGTCTGAGGAGGAGCAAGGATCGGACCAAAGCGCAGCGTGGTTTGAATACATACTTTAATTATTTAAAACGAAGATGAAAAACACTTCACAAAATACAAAACAATGTGAACAAACGAACGAAAACAGTACCGTGTGGCGAACAAACACAGACACGGCAACAATCACCCACCAACAAACAGTGAGAACAGCCTACCTAAATATGGTTCCCAATCAGAGACAACGTAAAACACCTGCCTCTGATTGAGAACCATATCACGCTAGTTAAACAACCCTAAACCAAACATAGAAACACATAACATAGAATGCCCACCCAGCTCACGTCCTGACCAACTAAACAAAGACTGAACAAAGGAAATAAGGTCAGGAACGTGACATAACCCAACAAATGATACATTTCTGAAAATCCTCAAGATGTGTCCTAATGACACACACAAAAGATATTTGATCTCATATCTACAGGAGGCATGGCTAGAGCTGTGGAGGTCATGAAGTTTTGTCAGCCAGTTATTGTCATGCAAAAGACTGCCAGACTCACGTTAATTGACCATTAATGAACATAAACTCATTTAGCGCCTTTGGAACGTTACGTTTTAAAAAGTCTAATAAATCAATTGAATATACACCATCAGTGGCAATTTTAGCATGTAAAGAAAAGTGGGATGCATGCCAGCAAAGCCACTACACAACACAACACTAAACAATACATTAATTGCACTTTAACGGTGACAGACGGTGCCCACAATCTGTTAGGGCCTACATAAAGCTGTCCCAACAGCAGTCCCAACACCTTACCACTGCTACACCTGGCTATCAGCGGAGCCTTGTCTGGCAGCGAAACAGTTCAGTCAGCCTCATTTACTGGCTTTAAAAATAACATAGCTTATATGGCTGACTTGCTTAAACAAATGTGGTTTCTAATGACAATTGAGATGTACAAACTACGGCATAAGGGGATGGCAAGCGGATAAGAGGCAAACCGTAATTTCGATTAAGACATTAATGAGCAAGTGTAACGGGTGAGTGACTGGTTGCCGGGAAGTCAGGCGCAGGAGAGTAGAGATGGGTGATAACAGGAGAACTTTAATATTCACCCTGGCCCAAAGGCACAGGCGAGGCAGCACAAAGCACAACCACGGTAACATGAACCGGATTAAACAAAACAAACAAACCTAGGTTTGAAACAAACCTAGCGCAAGCCAGCCTGTAGCGTAACACCCTACACAAAGAACAATTGCACACACACACATGGGGGAAACAGAGGGTAATATACATTTAGTCTGATGAGGGAATGTGAACCAGGTGTGCGGGAAAACAAGACAAAACAAATGGAAAATTAAAGGTGGAGCGGCGATGGCTAGAAGACCAGTAACGACAACCGCCGAACGCCGTCCGAACAAGGAGAGGGACCGACTTCGGCGGAAGTCGTGACAGCGAGCTAGGACAGACGTAGTCAATATAACTATTTGTTTAGCACTTTTGAAATGTACAGTGACAGAATTCAGAACATGGGCCATTCTTTTTGTTCTTTTGCAATTTTGTCATTATATTCTGGCATTTTTTTATATATCTTTTTATTTTATTTCACCTTTATTTAACCAGGTAGGCTAGTTGAGAACAAGTTTTCATTTGCAACTGCGACCTGGCCAAGATAAACGCATAGCAATTCGACACATACAACAATACAGAGTTACACATGGAATAAACAAAACATAGTCAATAATACAGTAGAACAAAAGAAAACAAAAAGTCTATATACAGTGAGTGCAAATAAGGTAAGATAAGGGATTTAAGGCAATAAATAGGCCATGGTGGCGAAGTAATTACAATATAGCAATTAAACACTGGAATGGTAGATGTGCAGAAGATGAATGTGCAAGTAGAGATACTGGGGTGCAAAGGAGCAAGATAAATAAATACATACTGTATGGGGATGAGGTAGGTAGATAGATGGGCTGTTTACAGATAGATGGGCTATGTACAGGTGCAGTGATCTGTGAGCTGCTCTGACAGCTGGTGCTTAAAGCTAGTGAGGGAGATATGAGTCTCCAGCTTCAGAGATTCTTGCAGTTCGTTCCAGTCATTGGCAGCAGAGAACTGGAAGGAAAGACGACCAAAGGAGGAATTGGCTTTGGGGGTGACCAGAGAGATATACCTGCTGGAGCGCGTGCTACGAGTGGGTGCTGCTATGGTGACCAGTGAGCTGAGATAAGGTGGTGCTTTACCTAGCAGAGACTTGTAGATAACCTGTAGCCAGTGGGTTTGGCGACGAGTATAAAGCGAGGGCCAACCAACGAGAGCGTACAGGTTGCAATGGTGGGTAGTGTATGGGGCTTTGGTGACCAAACGGATGGCACTCTGATAGACTGCATCCAGTTTGTTGAGTAGAGTGTTGGAGGCTATTTTATAGATGACATCACCGAAGTCGAGGATCGGTAGGATGGTCAGTTTTACAAGGGTATGTTTTTCAGTTATGTTTATGAATAGCTATTTGGTCAGAATATGTGTGTCAGAAAAAGTGTCAGAAAAATATCCGAACGTTGTGGGAAATAGTAGCTACGTTAGCAGAATGTATAACCACTGATTTCAGCTCTAAATATGCACATTTTCGAACAAAACATAAGTGTATGTATAACCTGATGTTATAGGACTGTCATCTGATGAAGAATATCAAGGTTAGTCAAAAATTATATATCTTTTGCTTGTTTGTTACGATCGCTAACCTTTTGCTACTGGGAAATGGCATGTGTTTCTGGCTATTGTGGTAAGCTAATATAACGCTATATTGTGTTTTCGCTGTAAAACACTTAATAAATCGGAAATATTGGCTGGAATCACAAGATGCCTGTCTTTCATTTGCTGTACACTATGTATTTTTCAGAAATGTTTTATGATGAGTAATTAGGTATTTGACGTTGGTGTCTGTAATTATTATGGCTGCTTTCGGTGCAATTTCTGATTGTAGCTGCAATGTAAACTATGATTTATACCTGAAATATGCACATTTTTCGAACAAAACATAGATTTATTGTATAACATGTTATAAGACTGTCATCTGATGAAGTTGTTTGTTGGTTAGTTTGGTTGGTTCTTGGTTAGTTAGGTTGGCTTTGTGCATGCTACCTGTGCTGTGAAAAATGTCTGTCCTTTTTTGTATTTGGTGGTGAGCTAACATAAATATACGTGCTGTTTTCGCTGTAAAACATTTTAAAAATCGGACATGTTGGCTGGATTCACAAGATGTGTACCTTTCATTTGCTGTATTGGACTTGTTAATGTGTGAAAGTTAAATATTTAAAAAAAATATCTTTTGAATTTCGCGCCCTGCACTTGAAGTGGCTGTTGTCATAAGTGTACCGACGCCGGGCTGCAGCCATAAGAAGTTAATAAACAGATTACCGACCATTTCGAATCCCACCGTACCTTCTCTGCTATGCAATCTGGTTTCAGAGCTGGTCATGGGTGCACCTCAGCCACGCTCAAGGTCCTAAACGATATCATAACCGCCATCGATAAGAGACATTACTGTGCAGCCGTAATCATAGACCTGGCCAAGGCTTTCGACTCTGTCAATCACCACATTCTTATCAGCAGACTCAACAGCCTTTGTTTCTCAAATGACTGCCTCTCCTGGTTCACCAACTACTTCTCTGATAGAGTTCAGTGTGTCAAATCGGAGGGCCTGTTGTCCGGACCTCTGGCAGTCTCTATGGGGGTGCCACAGGGTTCAATCCTCGGGCCGACCCTCTTCTCTGTATACATCAATGATGTTGCTCTTGCTGCTGGTGATTCTCTGGTACACCTCTACGCAGACGACACCATTCTGTATACTTCTGTCCCCTCTTTGGACACTGTGTTAACTTCTTATGGCTGCAAGCCCGAGGTCGGTACACCTATGACAACATCCAGCTCAAAGTGCAGGGCGCGAAATTCAAAAAAATATTTTTTTTAAATATTTAACTTTCACACATTAACAAGTCCAATACAGCATATGAAAGGTACACATCTTGTGAATCAAGCCAACATGTCCAATTTTTAAAATGTTTTACAGCGAAAACACCATATATTTATGTTAGCTCACCACCAAATACAAAAAAGGACAGACATTTTTCACAGCACAGGTAGCATGCACAAAGCCAACCTAACTAACCAAGAACCAACCAAACTAACCAAGAAACAACTTCATCAGATGACAGTCTTATAACATGTTACACAATAAATCTATGTTTTGTTCGAAAAATGTGCATATTTGAGGTATAAATCAGTTTTACATTGCAGCTACCATCACAGCTACCGTCAGAAATAGCACTGAAGCAGCCAGAGTAATTACAGACACCAACGTCAAATACCTAAATACTCATCATAAAACATTTCTGAAAAATCGATGGTGTACAGCAAATTAAAGACAAACATCTTGTGAATCCAGCCAATATTTCCGATTTTTTAAGTGTTTTACAGCGAAAACACAATATAGCATTATATTAGCTTACTACAATAGCCTACCACACTACCGCATTCATTCATCAAGGCACATTAGCGATAGCAATAGGCACGTTAGCGATAGCGAATAAACCATCAAAATATATTAATTTTCACTAATCTTCATAAACCTTCATCAGATGACAGTCCTATAACATCAGGTTATACATACACTTATGTTTTGTTCGAAAATGTGCATATTTAGAGCTGAAATCAGTGGTTATACATTGTGCTAACGTAGCATCTTTTTCCCAGAATGTGCGGATATTTTTATGACACTCAACTATTCTGACCAAATAACTATTCATAAACGTTACTAGAAAATGCATGTTGTATAGGAAATGATAGATACACTAGTTCTTAATGCAATCGCCGTGTTAGAATTCTAAAAATAACTTCATTACGACATCCAGCTTAGTTATAGCGAGAGAGTACCCAAAATCTGGGCGCAAACGACTATTTCACATGTTCGACAGATATATGAAATAGCATCATAAAATGGGTCCTACTTTTGATGATCTTTCATCAGAATGTTGTACAAGGGGTCCTTTGTCCAGAACAATCGTTGTTTGGTTTTAGAATGTCCTCTTCTCCAGTCAATTAGCACGGAAAGCTAGCAAAGTAGCGCGAAGCTCTCCTTCCTGAACAAAGGCACACAACGCAACACGCCTAACGTCCCGAATAAATTTCAATAATCTAATAAAACTATATTGAAAAAACATACTTTACGATGATATTGTCACATGTATCAAATAAAATCAAAGCCGGAGATATTAGTCGTCTATAACGGCAGCTTTTCAGAAGGCAAAACCAGGTCCCTTCACGCGCTCTCCAGAAAACAGGAAACTGGTGACACGTCATGCCGAGAGCTTTTATTCGACCCCAGATCAAGTTATACACTCCATTTCTTCTCTCACTGCCTGTCGACATCTAGTGGAAGGTGTATGAAGTGCATGTATACTGATATATATGAAGGCCATTTATAGGCAGGCCCTAGAACAGAGCATCGATTTCAGATTTTCCACTTCCTGTCAGGAAGTTTGCTGCAAAATGAGTTCTGTTTTACTCACAGATATAATTCAAACGGTTTTAGAAACTAGAGAGTGTTTTCTATCCAATAGTAATATTGATTAAAAAAAATTGATTAAATTGTTTTTTCCCTCATCAATCTACACACAATACCCCATAATGACAAAGCAAAAACAGGTTTTAGATTTTTTTGCAAATTTACAAAAAATATAAAACTGAAATATCACATTTTACAGAAGTACTCAGACCCTTTACTCAGTACTTTATTGAAGCACCTTTGGCAGTGATTACAGCCTGAGTCTTCTTGGGTATGACGCTACAAGCTTGGCACACCTATATGTGGGGAGTTTCTACTGTTTTTCTTTACAGATCCTCTCAAGATCTTGCAGGTTGAATGGGGAGCATTGCTGCACAGCTATTTTCAGGTCTGAGGTCCTGAGCACTCTGGAGCAGGTTTTCATCAAGGTTCTCGCTGTACTTTGCACCATTCATCTTTCCCTCGATCCTGACTAGTCTCCCTGTCCCTGCCGTTGAAAAACACCCCCACAGCATGATGCTGCCTCCACCATGCTTCACCGTAGGGATGGTGCCAGGTTTCCTCCAGACGTGACACTTAGCATTCAGGCCAAAGAGTTCAATGTTGGTTTCATCAGACCAGTGAATCTTGGTTCTCATGGTCTGTGAGTCCATTAGGTGCCTTTTGGCAAACTCCAAGTGGGCTGTCATGTGCCTTTTTTCTGAGGAGTGACTTCCGTCTGGCCCCTCTACCATAAAGGCCTGTAGAGTGCTGTAGAGATGGTTGTCCTTCTGGAAAGTTTCTCCCATCTCCACAGAGGATCTCTGGAGCTCTGTCAGAGTGACCATCAGGTTCAGAATGATGGAGGCCACTGTGTTCTTGGGGACCTTCAATGCTGCACACATTTTCTGGTACCCTTACCCAGATCTGTTCCTCGACACAATGCTGTCTCAGAGGTCTACGGACAATTCCTTCAACCTTATGGCTTGGTTTTTGCTTTCACATGCACCTTCAACTGTGGGACCTTATATTGACAGGACAGGTGTGTGCCTTTCCAAAGCATGTCCAATTAATTTAATTTACCACAGATGGACTCCAATCAAGTTGTAGATACATTTCAAGGATGATCAATGGAAACAGGATGCACCTGAGCTCAATTTTGAGTCTCATAGTAAAGGGTCTAAATACTTATATAAATAAGGTATTTCTGTTTTGTATTTTAATAAATTTGCAAACATTTCTAAAAACCTGTTTTCGCTTTGTCATTATGGGTTATTGTGTGTAGATTGATGAAAAAAAAAAAAAATGTGGAAAAAGTCAGGTTTCTAAATCTTTTCCGAACAAAAGGCACATGCTCCCTGTAATTCTCTCTCTCCCTCTCTCCCCTCCGGGAGGACCTGAGTCCTAGGACCATGCCTCAGGACTACCTGGCCTGATTACTCCTGGCTGTCCCCAGTTCACCTGGTCATGCTGCTGCTACAGTTTTAACTGTTCTGCCTGCAGCTATGGAACCCTGACCTGTTCAACCTACGCGCTACCTTGTCCCGAACCTGCTGTTCTCTCTCTCTCTTCCGTACCTGCTGTCTCGACCTCTGAATTCTCGGCTATGAAAAGCCAACTGACATTTACTCCTGAAGTACTGACCCGTAGCACCCTCTACAACCACTGTGATTATTTTGTTGACCCTGCTGGTCATCTATTACCGTTTGAATCTTGAGGAATGATCTGGCCTTAATGTCCATGTACTCTTATAATCTCCACCCGGCACAGCCAGAAGAGGACTAGCCACCCCTCAGAGCCTGGTGACTTTGTGACATCTGCTGATGTAAAAAGGGCTTTTATAGAAACATTTGATTTGATTTTATATTGCCCAGTGACGTGTTGGACTTGAAGGCAGAAGTTTCCATAATTTTTTGTAAAAACGTTCCCACCCGTTAAGTTAATGAGATTGGTTGATTCCATTCACTCCCAAATTTTGCCCTAATAGTTGAATGGCAGATGCCTTTATCTAGCTTCTGATGGCCTAGTCAATCACTGACTTAGCTAGCTAGATGTATCACCCCTGAGACCAGCAAAGAAAAATCCTGATTGGATATGTTTTTCTCTGTTAACCCTTTCCTTTCCAACAAAAATGAAAGAGATTAAATCAGAACATCATTGAAAATAATAATATAATTATAATTATTAATAGATCATTATAATAATAATTGTATAAATCCTTAGCCCCTCTCTGAAGGAGTAAAGGCCCATTGCTCCACTCTATGTTTGGGTTAGTAATAATTTCCCTCAGCATGCATTTTTTCACTATTCTGAATGTCTAAAAATCCCTTTTGTCACACCCTGATCTGTTTCACCGGTCTTTGTGCTTGTCTCCACCCCCCTCCAGGTGTCGCCCATTTCGCCCATTATCCCCTGTGTATTTATACCTGTGTTCTCTGTTTGTCTGTTGCCAGTTCATCTTGTCTCGTCAAGCCTACCAGCAGTTTTCCCGTACTCCTGTTTTTGCCCTAATACCTGTTCTCTTGTTTTCCCGATTCTGCCTGCCCTGACCCTGCCTGCCGTTCTGTACCTTGTGACACAGCCCTGGATTACTGACCTCTGCATGCCCTTGACCTGTCATTTGCCTGCTGCCTGTTTGTGTAATAAACTTTTGTTACTTAGAACTGTCTGCATCTGGATCTTATCCTGAGGTCTGATAGAATTGGACTCACATTTTTCTAGTATCGGTCTTGACTCGGTCTCGAACCCCTTGTCCCCCTCCGGTCTTGGTCTTGACTCGGACTCGATTTTCTCCGGTCGTGGTCTTGAATCAGTCTCGCTTTAGGTGGTCTTGAACACAACACTGGTTTTACCTCCATATGTACACTGAGTGTACAAAACATTATTGCTTACCGACGTCACTTTTTAAATCCACTTCAATCGATATAGATGAAGGGGAGGGGACAGGTTAATGAAGGATTTTTAAACCTTGAGGCAATTGAGACATGGATTGTGTATGTGTACGATTCAGAGGGTGAGACGGCGCAGGGCGCACCGATTTGAGTGTTTCAAGAACTGCAACGCTGCTGGGTTTATTTACGCTCAACAGTTTCCCGTTTGTATCAAGAATGGTCCACCAACCAAAGGGCATCCAACCAACTTGACACAACTGTGAGAAGCATTGGAATCAACATGGGCCAGCATCCATGTGGAACACATTGTAGAGTCCATGCCCCGACAAATTGAGGCTGTTCTAAGGGCAAAAGGGGGTGCAACTAATGTTTTGTACACCCAGTTTATGTGTGCGTGACCAATAAAATTTGAATTGAGTGAGTGCAACTCCCCAACAGTACATTGCTTCCCTCCTTCAGGGAACAGTAGTTCTAACAGCATGGCTAAGTGCAACAGTGCAACATGGCAGTGTTGCCATTGTTTATGAATGTATTTCTTTGTAATGTCGAAATAAGCATTTACATTTTCACGTTTTAGTCATTTAGCAAACGCTCTTATCCAGAGCTATTTAAAGTTAGTGCATTCATCTTAAGATAGCTCAGTGGGACAAACACATATCATAGTCATATTAAGTAAATTTTTTCTCAATAGAGTAGCTATCAGCAAAGTTAGAGCTAGTAAGGGGGGTAAAGTCAAGTGTGAGTGTTTTTTGTAGGGTGGTGGGATTATTTAAAATACTCTTTGAAGAGGTAGGGTTTCATAAACATTTGAAGTCGGAAGTACATACTGTAACGCTTGTCGTCTGGAGGAGAAGAAGAGGACCAAGGTGCAGCGTTGTAAGTGTTCATATTCTTTCATTAAAATACGTAACACTAAATCAAAACAACAAACACGACAAACTAACAGTCCAGAAAGGTGAAACAAACACTAAACCGGAAACAACCACCCACAAACACAGGTGGGAACAGGCTACCTAAATATGATTCTCAATCAGAGACAATGAATGACAGCCTGCCTCTGATTGAGAACCATATCAGGCCAGACATAGAAATACAACACAAGGACAACATAGAACACCAGACATAGAATGCCCACCCAAACTCACGCCCTGACCAACCAAAACAGAGACATAAAAAGGATCTCTAAGGTCAGGACGTGACACATACACCTTAGCCAAATACATTAAACTCAGTTTTTCACAATTCCTGACATTTAATCCTAATAATAATTAATCGTCTCAGGTCAGTTAGGATCACCACTTTATTTTAAGAATGTGAAATGTCAGAATAATAGTAGAGAGAATTATTTATTTCAGCTTTTATTTCTTTCATCACATTCCCAGTGGGTCAGAAGTTAACATACACTCAATTTGTATTTAGTAGCATTGCCTTTAAAATTGTTTAACTTGGGTCAAATGCTTCAAGTAGCCTCCCACAAGCTTCCGACAATACGTTGGGTGAATTTTGGCCCATTCCTCCTGACAGAACTGGTGTAACTGAGTCAGGTTTGTAGGCCTCCTTGCTCTCACAAGCTTTTTCAGTTCTGCCCACAAATGTTCTATTGGATTGGGGTCAGGGCTTTGTGATGGCCATTACCTTGACTTTGTTGTCCTAAAGCCATTTTGCCACAACTTTGGAATTATGCTTGGGGACATTGTCCATTTGGAAGACCCATTTGCGACCAAGCTTTAACTTCCTGACTGATATCTGGAGATGTTGCTTCAATATATCCACATAATTTTCCTACGCCATCTATTTTGTGAAGTGCACCAGTTCCTCCTGCAGCAAAGCACCCCCACAACATGATGCTGCCACCCCCGTGCTTCACGGTTGGGATGGTGTTCTTTAGCTTGCAAGCCTCCCCCTTTTTCCTCCAAACATAACGATGGTCATTATGGCCAAACAGTTCTATTTTTGTTTCATCAGACCAGAGGACATTTCTCCAAAAAGTACGATCTTTGTCCCCATGTGCAGCTGCAAACTGTAGTCTGGCTTTTTTTGGAGCAGTGGCTTCTTCCTTGCTGAGCGGCCATTCAGGTTATGTCGATATAGGACTCGTTTTACTGTGGAAATAGATACTTTTGTACCTGTTTCCTTCAGCATCTTCACAAGGTCCGTTGCTGCTGTTCTGGGATTGATTTGCACTTTTCGCACCAAAGTACGTTCATCTCTAGGAGACAGAACGTGTCTCCTTCCAGAGCGGTATGACAACTGCGTGGTCCCATGTTGTTTATACTTGCATACTATTGTTTGTACAGATGAACGTGGTACCTTCAGGCATTTGGAAATTGCTCCCAATGATGAACCAGACTTCTGGGGTCTTGGCTGATTTCTTTTGATTTTCCCATGACGTCAAGCAAAGAGGCACTGAGTTTGAAGGTAGGCCTTTAAATACATCCACAGGTACACCTCCAATTGACTCAAATGATGTCATTTAGCCTATCAGAAGCTTCTAAAGCCATCATTTTCTGGAATTTTCTAAGCTGTTTAAAGACACAGTCAACTTAGCGTATGTAAACATCTGACCCACTGAAATTGTGATACATTGAATTATAAGTGAAATAATCTGTCTGTAAACAATTGTTGGAAAAATGTATTGTGTCACGCACAAAGTCCTAACCGACTTGCCAAAACTATAGTTTGTTAACAACAAATTTGTGGAGTGGTTGAAAAATGGGTTTTAATGACTCCAACCTAAGTGTATGTAAACTTCCGACTTCAACTGTATACTTTATACTGGGGTATTTGAAAAAAAGCCACGGGATGGTTTTTCAATATCTTCAATATGGTTGAAATTACTTCTTTGAAGTTTTTCAATACATTTTAATATTTGTAACCACTAGTTTAGGTAAATACAGTACCTGCAGTTAACTTGTGCAATACGTTAGGAGATAAGGCAGACAGCGTTCTTCATTTCACCTGTCACATTATTTTACATTATGTAGCTTACCTTAGTTCCCTAGAACAGTTGAGACAGTTTGTAAATTGCACAATGGGAGAATGTGGGAGCAGGTGAGTCCAGCTGTGTATTGACAGGTCACGTTTCAAGTTTTTTTTTTCTTCAACCGAGTGATCAGGGATGTGCAACTATAATATTCCTTCACAGAAAATACATTAGTGCAACACATTCGGCACAAAAACGATTAATGTCCATCATACTTCTAATGTTTATTATAGAAAGAATGTAGCCAACTACATTTCCTCATGTTAATCTTGCATTTTACAGAGAAAAGTAGGCTGGCTACACATCAGTCAGAGCGCTCTCCTGATAGAATGTGCATTTGTGCATTCTCATCTGAATGCAGAAGTGCAACTGGAGCATGAAATGTGTCTGAAGCCGAGCAGATATTACAATAAGAAGCATTTTACATCTGCATTTAATAAAAATACAGCAAGACATCTCATATGCGTTTTATATTTTTTTCCTGCGTGAAAAACACAGAATTCTGCATTAACTCAACCCCTAAATTGAATTTGCTATTTAATCTAAGTAAATGCCTGAATTAATAAGGTGACGGAGCATCATATTGTCTTAGCTTCCTGCCGTGTTTGAGAAGTCAAAGCCCTTTGGATTAGTTATTTGTACATTTGCCACTATCTTAATTTCCTTGCATTTTTTCTCCTCTCCGTTCTCGGCCTGTCGGCCCGCTTCTCCAAGCCAGGGCAGGCAGGTCCATTGCCCTAGCGACTCCATTCTCCACACAGCATGTAGCCTACACATGCTGCTGCAGAACCAGTACTGTCCTTCCTTCAGACAAGCATGCATCAAGTCAAATCAAATGTATATATAAAGCCCTTCTTACATCAGCTGATATCTCAAAGTGCTGTACAGAAACCCAGCCTAAAACCCCAAACAGCAAGCAATGCAGGTGTAGAAGCACGGTGGCTAGGAAAAACTCCCATGAAAGGCCAAAACCTAGGAAGAAACCTAGAGAGGAACCAGGCTATGAGGGGTGGCCAGTCCTCTTCTGGCTGTGCCGGGTGGAGATTATAACAGAACATGGCCAAGATGTTCAAATGTTCATGAATGATCAGCATGGTCAAATAATAATAATCACACATCAAAACCTTGTTCATTTGCACAATGTCTCATTCACATTCGCTTGTAAATGTCCAAACTCACCAAAAAAATGGCATTCGGTAGCTCCTACTTATATATGTATAACTTTATGAGCTGTATTGCCTGTCTTTGCAATTTGTTTATTTTCATCAGTGCTTGTTCGCATATTTAGCTAAAAGCTTCAATTGACATTCACTATTACTTGTGCTAATTATGTTAGCATTCTGGTAATAGACAACCAATTGGCTTTTTTGCGCCCCCTTGTGCACTAAGCCAGTAATACCGTATATACCGTATATAGGAAAGTATGACGATATGAAAATATAGATACTGCCCAACCCTATGGGGCAGCAACTCTGCTGTCCTAGCTTCAGGGAGAAGCTGGTTCCACCCATTGGAGCGCCAGGACAGAGAAGAGCTTGGACTGGGCTGAGCTGGAGCTGCACCCCATAGGGGTGGGAGGACCAAGAGACCAGAGTTGTTGGGGTGTAGGGTTTGAGCATAACCTGAAGGTAGAGAGGGGCAGTTCATCTTGCGGCTCTGTAAGCAAGTAAACATGTCTCTAACCCCCATATCACACACTCACAAACTGTAAATATATATGTGAACATTATACTATCAATTGGAGAGAGAGAGACTCAAATATCACATTCATTTGTACATATCCACTGCATGCATAAGAATTGAGCCAAAGTTGCTTCCTGTTTAGTCATGTCTTTGGTCACGTTGCAGTCGAACGAAAACACTGGTGATTGGTTGACAAAGAGTGCCTTCCACAATGCAGGTGACAGCTGGTGAGGTGCAAATGCAGAATATTGAAGTGGACTGCAGTCGATGTAACAATGCTGTTCATTGACTATAGCTCAGCATTCAACACCACAGTACCCTCCGAGCTCATCATTAAGCTTGAGGCCCTGGGTCTCAACCCCGCTCTGTGCAACTGGGTCCTGGACTTCCTGATGGGCTGCCACCAGGTGGTGAAGGTAGGAAACAACACCTATACTTCACTGATCCTCAACACTGGGGCCCCACAAGGGTGCTTCCTACTTACAGACTTGAAGTCATTGGCCACTTTAATAAATGGATCACTAGTCACTTTAATAATGTCACTTTAATAATGTTTACATATCTTGCATCACTCATCTCATATCTATATACTGTATTTTATACTGTATTTTATCTATTGCATCTTGACAATGCTGCTCTGTCATTGCTCCTCCATATATTTATGTGTATATATTCTTATTAATTTCCTTTACTTAGATTTATGTGTATTAGGTATTTGTTGTGAAATTGTTAGATTACATGTTAGATATTGCTGCACTGTCGGAACTAGAAGCACAATCACTTCGTTACACTCGCAATACCATCTGCTAACCATGTGTATGTGACCAATACAATTTGATTTGATTTGGAACTTCATGACCTTCGATCACAAGGTTGTTGTAAAGTTCATGCAGTCAAATCTCAGTGATTAAATAGAGCCCCTAGATTCAATCAGATTAAGCGTTAACCGGCGATAGCAGACACCCGGGGAGCTGATGTTTTGGTCGGTGTCTGGGGGGTAGGAGTAACTGCATTGGAGGTGTGAAATTGGTGAGCAGCTGCTCTTGCTCATTGTCATGAAGTCACACCCGCCCCACTCCAGTTAGAAGTTCAGAATGAGAAAGTGTAGGCTATATAGAAATAGTTACGCTCAAATTGAAAATCATTCAACTAAATAATGAGGATTTCTATCAGCATAATCGAGCTGTGGATTACATCTCACATTCCAGTGTTTGAACTTGTAAACAAGGCTGCATGGGATTTCTGTTAGGGCTCCATTCAATGCATATCGCGGAAATTCAGCATTACAGAGTGATTGAAATTTAAAGGCAATGTTACAGAGTTAGCAGAGACTAAATTCACGGTAAACGCTGCATATGTCAGTTCAATCTGAAATTACCTTTACATTGCTAGAGGGCAATCTGTAATGCTTCAGCGATACAGACTGATTAGAGCCCTAAGAATGGGATTCATTCAAACCCTCCATAGCCATGTTTTGGCAGTGTCTTTATTTAAAATATTAATCCTGTAATCCTACCGAATTCTGAAAAGTGAAAGCATGTGAGGGTGTCACTCTGGTAGAAGCTGTAGGTTTTTATACAGTAACCAAGACCAGTCTGTGAGTTCATTTGCCTGTTGGAAAAATAGGTATACTGCTTAAATACTGCAATGGGGGTTGAATTGAATTGAGCCCTAAATATGCAGGCAAAACTCACTTTACATCAGTGGTGATCAATCCATAACCTGAAGTGTGTGCAGGCTTTTGTAAGGGTTGGGGTTATGGCTTGGATAGGGTTAGGGTTGAACCGGGTTGTGGACACGAAGCTAAGGCATTACAAACATGTACACATGCACAAGCATACCCATGCTAATCATACACCACAGAGACAACAACCGCACTGGCACACAGGCACACACTGTTTGTGCAACCTGGTCGACCCTGTCTGAAAAACAAATGAGATAAAGTGACTGACATACATTACGTTGGTGTATGGACTGATCTTATGTTTTTGATCATTCATTATCTATTAGATGAATACCCAATGTCAGTCCAGTTTACAGTAAATCAGTTACACAATCATATTCACTTGTCTGTGGGGGAAGAGAAGATGATGCTATAGCTGTTTCTCTGTGGTTTCTGTATAGGAAGGGGGCTTTTGCTGTTTAGTGGTTTGGAAATGTGTGCAGTTTCATGATGTTAATATCCTGCTTTAGTTCTGCAGACAGCTAAAAGAAGGGGGAAGCGTGCAAGCGTCTTTGCTGTCTGTAGGTGAGAAAATAAAACAATAAGTATGACCTGATCCTCCTTTTGAAAATTGTGTCCCCTCTCTCATCAAAATGAGACTGCAGGAACACTGTGTCACTTTGCTCTATCTAAGGTGGGCCGTATACATCACTCTGCATTACTAAACATAAAACATTAAATGTTCACTCATATCAAATATTTAAGTGGGAGCTGACAGAAGGCTGCCTACAGTGGAGATAGAAAAAGACCAGGGTTATCTGCAGCTACATCTGCCCACAGCAAATCTCGAACACCTTTTCTATCTGGATGGAAAGCCAAACCACATGAACCACGAGTTACGACACACATCCTCCCTCCATTTACACACGCAGTCTGTAATGTAGCTCTGATGGAAAGTCTTAAAATACCATTTTGTTAAGAACAATGACATTTAATTATTATGAAAAATGTTTACTATCAGCTTCTAATGCCAAATTCCAACACACTTATGTGTGTTAATTAAGTGCCTTTATATCATCATAAAGTGCCTAGAGGGTAGAGCATATTTATTTTTTAAATTGTTTACATTTTTTATTTCACCTTTATTTAACCAGGTAGGCTAGTTGAGAACAAGTTCTCATTTACAACTGTGACCCGGCCAAGATAAAGCACAGCAGTTCGACACATACAACAACACAGAGTTACACATGGAATAAACAAACATACAGTCAATAATACAGTAGTGTGTCTATATATCTATATACAGTGAGTGCAAATGAGGTAAGATAAGGGAGGTAAGGCAATTAATAGGCCATGGTGGTGAAGTAATTAAAATATAGCAATTAAACACTGGAATGGTAGATGTGCAGAAGATTAATGTGCAAGTAGAGATACTGGGGTGCAAAGGAGCAAGATAAATAAATAAATACAGTATGGGGATGAGGTAGTTGGATGAGCTGTTTACAGATGTGCTATGTACAGGTGCAGTGATCTGTGAGCTGCTCTGACAGCTGGTGCTTAAAGCTAGTGAGGAAGATATGGGTCTCCAGCTTCAGTGATTTTTGCATAAGGGAGGCCCCAACTAGCCTACATTTATAAAGGCAGTGTGTGGCTGGTGGCTAGACTTCACTCACCCTACACAGTGCATGTTGACTCAGTGGAGATGTCTCATCCAACACAGTAACCACTTCTCTAAAGCTAGCTCTGGCGCTGAACTTTGCTCCACAGAGGTTGGGACACACTGACAATTTCTGATGTCTCAATGTCTCAGTTGGTCAAAGCATGGTCACGGAGCTTGCTTACTGCAGTTGGGTGTATTGAAGTAGTAAACAGGATACCGAATTGCAATTCGAATTTGACTTAAAGGAAATACTGTAGAATTGAATTCAGTGAAATTCAATGAAATTCAAATGCCTCTTCTATTCAATATTAGGTGTAGTCTGTACAAATTAAGTTTGTTTTTCTTCACACTTGTGTTTTTTATCAGAAGTGATTGCTTATGGGTACTTTCATGTGTGTGTAAAATATTACTGTTCTCAGATTTTTTATTCATAGATTTTGGGTATATATTCAAATTATTATTTTAGCAAAACACTATATATCCATTGTTTAGCTGGAATGGAATGTTTGTAGAGGGAAGAGTGGGGTAAGTTGAGACAATTTTTTTACTGTCACACCCTGGCCTTAGTTATCTTTGTTTTCATTATTATTTTAGTTAGGTCAGGGTGTGACATGGTGAAGTATGTGTTTTTGTATTGTCTAGGGTGTTGTTTGGTTTAGGGGGTTAAGTAGAGTAGATGGTTTAGTGTTCAGTGTAAGTGTCTAGGAAAGTCTATGGTTGCCTGAATTGGTTCTCAATTAGAGACAGCTGGTTATTGTTGTCTCTGATTGGGAGCCATATTTAAGGCAGCCATAGGCTTTAGCTGGTTGTGGGTAATTGTCTATGTCTAAGTGTTTAGTGTCAGCACTTATGTTTGAATAGCTTCACGGTCGTCTGTTTTGTTGTTTTGTATAGTGTTCGTTTCGTTTTCGTCTTCTTTCTTAAATAAAGAAGATGTACTTTCCACACGCTGCATTTTGGTCCTCACTCTCTCCCATTGACGATCGTGACATTTACATTCATCACTCAGTCAAGGGAAATATAGTAATATTTCTAACAAATATATTTACATATATTTCAGGATGTTGTCTATCCCTGGAAATAATCTGAATATATGTAAACATTATAGTTTTGAAAACATAGCTTTCCCCCAAAAGGTGGTCTAATTGGCACAACTTACCCTGGGACAGTGGTGGAAAAAGTACCCAATTGTCATACTAGAGTAAAAGTAAAGATACCTTAAAAGAAAATGACTCAAGTAAAAGTGAAAGTCACCCAGTAAAATACTACTTGAGTAAAAGTCTGCAGTACATTTACAAGTATTTGGCTTTAAATGTACTCAAGTATCAAAAGTAAATGTAATCGCTAAAATGTACTTAAGTATCAAAAGTAAAAGAATAAATCATTTCAAATTCCTTATATTAAGCAAACCAGATGGCACGATTTTCTTGATGTTTTAATTTATGGATAGCCAGGGACACATTTCAACACTCAGACATAATTTACAAGCAAAGCATTTGTGTTTAGTGAGTCTGCCAGATCAGAGACGGTAAGGATGACTGGGGATGTTCTCTTGATAAGTATATGAATTAGACTATTGTCCTGTCCTGCTAAGTATTCAAAATGTAACAAGTACTTTGCGTGTCAGGGAAAATGTAAGGAGTGAAAAGTACATTATTTTGTATAGGAATGTAGTGTATGTAAAAGTAAAAGTTTTCAACAAAAATAAATAGTTAAGTAAAGTACAGATACCCCAAAAAACGACATAAATAGTACTTTAAAGTATTTTTACTTCAAAACTTCTTAGGGATCAAATCCCGTTAACGGGATCGATTTGACAACAGCCAGTGAAAGTGCAGAGCGCCAAATTCAAACAACAGAAATCTCATTAAAATTCCTAAAACATAAAAGTATTATACACCATTTTAAAGATAAACTTGTTGTTAATCCCACCACAGTGTCCGATTTCAAAAAGGCTTTACGGTGAAAGCATTCCATGCGATTATGTTAGGTCAGCGCCTAGTTACAAAAACATACAGCCATTTTCCAGCCAAAGAGAGGAGTCACAAAAAGCAGAAATAGAGATAAAATTATTCACTAAACTTTGATTATCTTCATCAGATGGCACTCATAGGACTTCATGTTACACAATACATGTATGTTTTGTTCGATAAAGTTCATATTTATATCCAAAAATCTCAGTTTACATTGGCGCATTATGGTCAGTAATGTTTTGCTTCCAAAACATCCGGAGATTTTGCAGAGAGCCACATCAATTTACAGAAATACTCATCATAAAAGTTGATGAAAGATACAAGTATTATGCATAGAATTAAATATATACTTCTCCTTAATGCAACCGCTGTGTCAGATTTCAAAAAAGCTTTGCAGCGAAAGCACACCATGTAATAATCTGAGTACAGCGCTCAGCCATCAAAACAAGCCATACAGATACCCGCCATGTTGTGGAGTCAACAGAAGTCAGAAATAGCATTATAAATATTCACTTACCTTTGATGATCTTCATCGGAATGCACTCCCAGGAATCCCAGTTCCACAAAATTTTTTAGTTTTGTTCGATCAAGTCCATATTTATGTCCAAATACCTCCTTTTTGTTAGCGCGTTTAGTTCACTAATCCAAATGCACAAGGCGCGGGCACTAAATCCAGACGAAAAGTCAAAAAAGTTCCATTACAGTTTGTAGAAACATGTCAAACGATGTATAGAATCAATCTTTAGGATGTTTTTATCATAAATCTTCAATAATATTCCAACCGGACAATTTCTTTGTCTTTAGAAAGGAAAGGGAACGGAGCTCGTGCTCATGGCTGCGCGCATGACTAAACTAAAGGCTTTCAGCCAGACCCCTGGTTGTAACAGCTCTTATTCGCTCCCCTTTCACAACAGAAGCCTGAAACAACGTTCTAAAGACTGTTGACATCTAGTGGAAGCCTTAGGGAGTACAATCTGACCAAATTTACACTGTATATTGGATAGGCAATCACTTGAAAAACTACAAACCTCAGATTTCCCACTTCCTGGTTGGATTTTTCTCAGGTTTTTGCCTGCCATATGAGTTCTGTTATACTCACAGACATCATTCAAACAGTTTTAGAAACTTCAGAGTGTTTTCTATCCAAAATATACTAATAATATGCATATCTTAGCTTCTGGGCATGCTTTTTTATCCGAACGTGAAAATGCTGCCCCCCAGCCCAAAGAGGTTATGTACTTTACACCACTGTCCCGGGGTATGGGGTAAATTGAGCTGCAGAACAAGGTATGTTAAGCAACCTACATATTTCTATACTGAATACATATTACCACTACCTTTGTAAAACCATATCTATCTTTATTTCCCAAATACAGCACAATCACTTTTTTATGTTTTAAGCATTTTAAACATTTTTTAACACAAGCTTAACATATAACAATTTGTACTTTTTTTTAACTCTTTCAACATAGGCCAGGCCAGGCCCTGTTACTACCTCATATCCCTGTGAGAATGCCCTGCATTTCACCTGGGAAGAAAAAACTAAAATTTTCTCATCTTGCCATTGGCTGACCATTGGCTCAACTTACCCCAAGGCAAAAATGTTGACAGTATTTAGGACATAATATTGAAGCTTATAGAGACACGAAATTATGTATAGAACAATCTTAAAATGACATACTTTGGTTTAGATACCAGGATCTTGTAACATGTAACAAAATAAAATATTTTTTGGGGACCTAACTTGCTTACCACTTTTCCCATGTGGTTTCTTCCTTGATGAAATGATGACCTCTTCTAAATTTGGGGTCAAATTATTAATTTTGTGTATGGTTTCCTAGAAAAAAAGGTGTCTCAAAAACCCCTTTCTCCCCTGCTATATATTTGACTGTGATATGTGATTGTCTCACGCAGCTTTCTTAAGATGAATGCACTTACTGTAAGTCGCTCTGGATAACAGCATCTGCTAAATTACTAAAAATCAAAGTTTATTTGTCACGTGCGCAGGTTACAACAGGTGTAAGTAGACCTTACAGTGAAATTCTTACTTACAGGTCCTAACCAACAATGCAATTTTTAAGTAAAAAATAGGTATTAGGTGAACAATAGATAAGTAAGGAAATAAAAAACAACAGTAAAAAGACAGTGAATAATAACAGTAGCGAGGCTATAATAGTAGCGAGGCTATATACAGGCACCGGTTAGTCAGGCTAATTGAGGTAATATGTACATGTAGGTATGGTTAAAGTGACTATGCATATATGATAAACAGAGAGTAGCAGTAGTGTAAAAGAGCGGTTGGCGGGTGGTGGGTGAGAATGTCGATGAGAATGTCGGCGTGCTCGGGCCTCCTTTTCCTGTAGTCCACAATCATCTCCTTAGTCTTGGTTACTCTGAGGGATATGTTGTTATTCTGGCACCACCCGGCCAGGTCTCTGACCTCCTCCCTATAGGCTGTCTCGTCGTTGTCGGTGATCAGGCCTAACACTGTTGTGTCGTCTGCAAACTTAATGATGGTGTTTGAGTCGTACCTGGCCATGCAGTCGTGGGTGAACAGGGAGTACAGGAGGGGACTGAGCACGCACCCCTGAGGGGCTCCAGTGTTGAGGATCAGCGTGGCAGATGTGTTGCCCTCTACCCTCACCACCTGGGGGCGACCCGTCAGGAGGTCCAGGATCCAGTTGCAGAGGGAGGTGTTTTGTCCCAGGATCCTTAGCTTAGTGTTGAGCTTTGAGGGTACTATGATGTTGAACGCTGAGCTGTAGTCAATGAATAGCATTCTCACATAGGTGTTCCTTTTGTCCTGGTGGGAAAGGGCCGTGTGGAGTGCAATAGAGATTGCATCATCTGTGGATCTGTTTGGGCGGTATGAAAATTGGAGTGTGTCTAGGGTTTCTGGGATGATGGTGTTGATGTGAGCCATTACCAGCCTTTCAAAGCACTTCATGGCTACGGACGTGAGCGCTACGGGTCTGTAGTCATTTAGGCAGGTTTCCTTAGTGTTCTTGGGCACAGGGACTATGGTGGTCTGCTTGAACATGTTGGTATTACAGAATAAATCAGGGTCATGTTGAAAATGTCAGTGAAGACACCTGCCAGTTTGTCAGCACATGCCCGGAGCACACATCCTGGTAATCCATCTGGCCCCTCGGCCTTGTGAATGTTGACCTGTTTAAAGGTCTTACTCACGTCGGCTACGGAGAGCGTGATCACACAGTCGTCCGTAACAGCTGATGCTCTCATGCATGCCTCAGTGTTGCTTGCCTCGAAGCGAGCATAGAAGTGATTTAGCTCGTCTAGTAGGCTTGTGTCATTGGGCAGCTCCCGGCTGTGCTTCCCTTTCTAGGCTGTAATAGTTTGCAAGCCTTGCCACATAAGACAAGCGTCGGAGCCGGTGTAGTACGATTCAATCTTAGCCCTGTTTGCCTGTTTGATGGTTCATCGGAGGGTATAGCAGGATTTCTTATAAACTTCCGAGTTAGAGTCCCGCAACTTGAAAGCGGCAGCTCTACCCTTTAGTTCAGTGTGAATGTTGCCTGTAATGCATGGCTTCTGATTGGGGTATGTACGTACAGTCACTGTGGGGACGATGTCATCAATGCACTTATTGATAAAGCCAGTGACTGATGTGGTGTACTCCTCAATGCCATCGGAAGAATCACGGAACATGTTCCAGTCTGTGATAGCAAAACAGTCCTGTAGTTTAGCATCTGACCACTATTTTATAGATCGAGTCATTGGTGCTTCCTGCTTTAATTTTCGCTTGTAAGCAGAAATCATGAGGATAGAATTGTAGTCAGATTTACCAAATGGAGGGTGAGGAAGAGCTTTGTACGCATCTCTGTGTGTGGAGTACAGACGATCTAGATTTTTTTTCCATCTGGTTGTGCATTTAACATGTTGATAGAAATTAGGTTAAACTGATTTAAATTTCCCTGCATTAGAGTCCCCGCCCACTAGGAGCGCCACCTCTGGGTGATGTGTTTCCTGTTTGCTTATTTCCTTATACAGCTGACTGAGTGCGGTCTTAGTGCCAGTATCCATCTGTGGTGGTAAATAAACAGCCACGAAAAGTATAGATGAAAACTCTCTTGGCAAATAGTGTGGTCTACAGTTTATCATAAGATAAACTCTACTTCAGGTGAGAAAAATCTAGAGACTTCCTTAGATTTTGTGCACCAGCTGTTGTTTACAAATGTGCACAGACCGCCCCTCCCTCGTCTTTCCGGAGTGTGCTGTTCTATCTTGCCGTTGCAGCGTATATCCTGCTAGCTGAATATCCACGTCATCATTCAGCCGCGATTCCGTGAAACATAAGATGCTACAGTTTTTGATGTCCCGCTGGTAGGATATTTGTGATCGTACCTTGTCTAATTTATTGTCCAATGATTGTACGTTGGTGAGTAATATTGACGGTAATGGCAGCATTCCCACTCGCCTTCTCCAGAACCTTATGAGGCACCCCGCTCTGTGTCCTCTGTACCTGCGTCTCTTTCTCTTGCCAATACATTTTAGTCATTTAGCAGACGCTCTTATCCAGAGCGACTTACAGTAGAGTGCATACATTTTATTACATACTGAGACAAGGATATCCCTACCGGCCAAACCCTCCCTAACCCGGACGACGCTATGCCAATTGTGCGTCGCCCCACGGACCTCCCGGTTGCGGCCGGCTGCGACAGAGCCTGGGCGCGAACCCAGCCCAGCCTGGGCGCGAACCCAGAGACTCTGGTGGCGCAGCTAGCACTGCGATGCAGTGCCCTAGACCACTGCGCCACCCGGGAGGCCAATAATGGGGATGTCGGCCATGTCGGGTGTTCGCAGTATATCCTGTTCTTCCTGCTTGTTGAAGAAAAAATCTTTGTCTAATCCGAGGTGAGTGATCACTGTCCTGATATCCAGAAGCTCTTTTTTTGCCATAAAATATGGTGGCAGAAACATTATGTACAAAATAAGTTACAAATAACGCAGAAAAAACACATTATAGCACATTTGGTTAGACGCCCGTAAAACTGCTGCCATTTCTTCCGGCACCATTTTAGTTAAATGTACAATGCAAATGTTTTACATACAGATCTTGTTGTTGTCTTCACTATTATTCTATGTATAAAATAGTAAAAATAAAGAAAAACCCTGGAATGAGTAGGTGTGTCCAAACTTTTGACTGGTACTGTTTATACAATCCCGTCACATATATACATTATGGACAGTATGCGGATAGAATATATGGTATATCTGTAGAATATGTAAGATGATATAGTATATATACAGCAATAGTTGAATAGGATGGCATTGACTAGAATACAGTATATACATATTAAATTAGTAAAACAGTATGTAAACATTATTAGTGACCAGTGTTCCATTATTAAATTGACCAGTGATTTCATGTCTATGTACATGAGGCTTCGAAGGTGCAGGGTTGAGTAACCTGGTGGTAGCCGGCTCGTGACTGTGAGTCCCATAGCAAAGGATCTGAATACTTATGTAAATTAGTAAATAAGGTATTTGTTTTTTTATCTGTTTTTGCTTTGTCATTATGGGGTATTGTGTGTAGACTGACGTAACAAAAAGGGGTCTGAATACTTTCAGAATGCACTGTATTTCTAGTTTAAATTGACAGATTTTGATGGGGATTTTTTTATTCTGTTATTTAGATTGAACCAATAGACTCTTAAGATGAAACAATAAAAGCTGATTTACCAACATTTCTGAAAATGGATATATAGCATTTTGGAAAGACACTCAAATATAGATCTTAAACATAAAATAAATAGTTAAATAGATACATGTAAAATATTGTTGAAACAACTGATTTTCAGGACAAAACCTGTATGGAAATATTCCAAGTTATTATATTTTCAAAATACAATATTTTCCATAATTTGAAAATCAACACAAAATGACAGCCCTGTCACAAAAAGCTTAGAGATGTGATCTGAATAATGTTAATCACCACCTTCAAATTCACTAACAGGGCTTTGGATGCAAGGACTCTTGGGCAAAATTGCTCTTTCATTAGCTTACATTGCCTTCAGAAAGTATTCACGCCCCTTGACTTTTCCACATTTTGTTTTGTTACATGATGGGATTAAAGTGGATTTAATTGTCATTTTTTTGTCAACAATCTATACAAAATACTCTTATGTCAAAGTGGAAGAAAATGTCTAACATTTGTAAAAAAAAAAAAATAATAAAAAAATAAAACACTAATATAAAAGTATTCAACCCCCTGAGTCAATACATGATAGAATCACCTCATGAGTTGAATTCGAATCAATTCCAGAATTGAGCTCAACCCTGTTGCTTACATCACCAAGTTATGGGTTTGATCTTGCATACGCTGAAACTCGCCTACTAAATGACGTTAACATTTACTTCAACATTGCACATTATCCGTTGGCCATAGCTCTCTTACCCAACTTCTCCCATAAGCTTGGTATTGGTTGACCTCGTACATAACCTCCAAAGACAGCAGGCATGTTCTAAATTGACTAAACTGAAATGCATTTGACCCTGAAACTACTAACCAAGCCTTATCCCTTCTCCCAGAGATAGACACGCTGATGTAATGCTATTTTATCATATTCAAGCCCATCTCATTTGAATTTCTCTAAACTGTCATGTCACTTCCTGTAAACTATATACTTCACTTCCCATAGTGTGCTCCAAACTCATGTTCACCCACCATGACATCCAGACAGGGACATTCCATTTTAGCCTGGAACTGTGATCACTCTGCTGCTACGGACCCAAACAGGACCTGAAACTAGCATTGCCTCATCTTTCTGGTTAAACTGATCTTTAAAATGTGACAGTACCACTTTTACAAGAAAAACATACTTTTTTAAAGAAAGAGAAAGGGAGAGTGAAAACAAAAGAAAAAAGGTGGAAAAAACGAAAGTGAGAAGGGGGGTGGAATCTCCCCTAAGTAGCTCCAAATCATTAACTATGGTGTGTATACAGTGCCTTCAGAAAGTATTCACACCCCTTGACATTTTCCACATTGTGTTGTGTTACAAATTGGGATTAAAATGGATTTAATTGTCTACTTTTTTATGATGTACACAAAATACTCTGTAATGTCAAAGTGGAAGAAAAATTCAATTTTTTTTGAAAGATTAATGAAAAATAACACTACACTAATAACACTAATATATCTTGATTAGATAAGTATTCAACCCCCTGAGTCAATACATGTTAGAAGCACCTTTGGCAGCGATTACAGCTGTGAATCTTTTTGGGTAAGTCTCAAAGAGCTTTGTACACCTACTGTAGATTGTACAATATTTGCCCATAATTTTTTTTAACTCTTCCAGCTCTGTCAAGTTGGTTGTTAGTCATTGCTAGACAGCCATTTCCATGTCTTGCCATAGATTCTCAACACGATATAAGTCAAAACTGTAACTAGGCCTCTCAGGAACATTCAATGTCGTCTTGGTGAGACATTCCAGTGTATATTTGGGCTTGAGATTTAGGTTATTGTCATGCTGAAAGGTGAAATTGTCTCCCAGTGTCTGTTGGAAAGCAGACGCAACCAGGTTTTCCTCTAGGATTTTACATGTGCTTAGCTCTATCCTGTTTATTTTTCTCCCCCCAAAAAACTCCCTTGCCAATGACGAGCATATCCAAACATGTTGCAGCCACCACCATGCTTTAAAATATGAAGAGTGAGAGTAGTCCATGATGTGTTGTGTTGGATTTGCCCCAAACATAATGCTTTGTATTCAGGACAGAAAGTACATTTCTTTGCCCAATTTTTTGTAGTATTACTTTAGTGCCATATTGCAAACAGGATGCATGTTTAGACATTTTTCCCCTTCTTTTCACTCTGTCATTTAGGTTAGTTTTGTGGAGTAACTACAATGTTGTAGAACCAACCTCATCATCCTTGAGATGTTTCTAAAAGTTGTCGTAAATTCAATTGATTGGACATGATTTGGAAAGGCACACACCTGTCTATATAAGGTCCCACAGTTGACAGTGCATGTCAGAGCAAAAACCAAGCCATGAGGTCAAAGGAATTGGCTGTAGAGCTCCGAAACAGGATTGTTTTGAGGAACAGACCTGGGGTAGAGTACCAAGACATTTCTGCAGCATTGAAGGTCCCCGAGAACACAGTGGCCTCCATCATTCTTAAATGGAAGAAGTTTGGAACCATCAAGACTCTTTCTAGAGCTGGCAGCCCAGCCAAATTGAACAATCGGGGGAGAAGGTCCTTGGTAAGGGAGGTGACAAAGAACCCGATGGTCACTCTGACAGAGCTCCAGAGTTCCTATGTGGAAATGGGAGAACCTTCCAGAAGGACACCCATCTCTGCAGCACACCACCAATCAGGCCTTTATGGTAGAGCGGCCAGACGGAAGCCACTCCTCAGTAAAAGGCACATGACAGCCCGCTCGGAGTTTGCCTAAAGGCACCTAAAAGGACTCCCAGACTATGAGAAACAAGATTCTCTGTTCTGATGAAAATTAAATTGAACTCTATGGCCTGAATGCCAAGCGTCACATCTGGAGGAAACCTGGCACCATCCCTACGGTGAAGCATGGTGGTGGCAGCATCATGCTGTGGGGATGTTTTTCAGCGGCAGGGACAGGGAGACTAGTCAGGATCGAGGGAAAGATGAACGGAGTAAAGTACAGAGAGATCCTTGATGAAAACCTGCTCCAGAGCGCTCAGGACCTCAGACTGGGGCAAAAGTTCACCTTCCAACAGGACAACGACCCTAAGCACACAGCCAAGACAACGCAGGAGTGGCTTGGGGACAAGTCTCTTAATGACCTTGAGTGGCCCAGCCAGAGCCTGAGACTTGAACCCGATCGAACATCTCTAGAGAGACCTGAAAATAGCTGTGCAGCGACACTGCCCATCCAACCTGACAGAGAAACTCCCCAAATACAGGTGTGCCAAGCTTGTAGCGTCATACCCAAGAAGACTCAGGGCTGTAATCACTGCCAAAGGTGCTTCAACAATGTACTGAGTAAAGGTTCTGAATACTTATGTAAATGTAAAAAAATTATACATTTGCAGAAATGTCTAAAAACAAGTTTTTGCTTTGTCATTATGGGGTATTGTGTGTAGCTTGATGAAATAATAAAATAAAAAACGTTTTAATCCATTTGTAATGGTCTGGGTGTAGCTGGTGCAGAGGAGTCAGGTGCAGGACAGCAGGGATGAGAACCACAAGTAACTTTACTCAAATATTCCAATAACATGTCGTAATACCGAGCCCACAATAACGGACCGAACATACATAAAACAATCACGCACAAAAACCATGGGGAAAACAGAACATGTAATTTGGGAATTGAAACCAGGTGTGTAAAACAAAGACAAAACAAATGGAAAATGAAAAGTGGATCGGCAATGGCTAGAAGGCTGGTGACGTCGAACGCCGCCGAACGCCGCGGAACTCCGCGTAAGTCGTGACACCATTACTGAATACAGCTGTAACGTAAGAAAATGTGGAAAAAGTGAAGGGGTCTGAATACTTTCCGAATGCACTTTATTGGGTATATAGATGGGGTAATCATTTAAAAAATCATGTTAACCACAATTATTTCTTAAATAGTGAGTCCATGCTACTTATTGTGTGACTTGTTAAGCAAATGTTTACTCTTGAACTTATTTAAGGTTGCCATAACAAAGGAGTTGAATACTTATTGACTCAAGACATTTCAGCTTCAATTTTTTATTAATTTGAAAAAAAAACATTCCACTTTGACATTGTGGGGTATTGTGTGTAGTTCAAGGGCACAAAATCTGAATTTAATCCATTTTAAAGTCAGCTGTAACACAACAAAATTTGGAAAAAGTCAAGGGGTGTGAATAGTTTCTGAAGGCACTTTAATTAGTCCCGATGAAAGAATATGCAATAAAAAAAATGGTAAGCCCACCTCTTCATAAAGTCTCTTTATCGCAATTACAACTGATCAAGCTTACACACGTGATGTGATCTATGTTTATTAATTTATTTAACCTTTATTTAACTAGGCAAGTCAGTTAATTAAGAACAAATTCATATTTACAATGACGGCCTACACCGGCCAACGCTGGGCCAATTGTGCACTGCCCTATGGGACTCCCAATCACAGCCAGTTGTGATACAGCCTGGAATCGAATCAGCGTCTGTAGTGATGCCTCTAGCACTGTGATGCAGTGCCTTAGACCACTGCGCCACTCGGGAGCCCTAGAGACAAAACTCAGTTTGTCAATGACCACATAACTCAGCAAATGTACAGTTGGTGGAAAAATGTGTGACATGTTTTTTGATGGGGAACAGAAAGGTGAGAATTATAAAGCTTCTTACACTGGAAATATTAGATGAGGTTCATCTGCAGAGATACTACATGTGTTAAATGATGTGTGATGAGAGCAGTTCGGCAAAGACTTCCTTCGCAATGGAAAGGTCTAAACCCCTTAATACTCACCCTCCTCCGTCACATAAAGATGCACGCACACAACAAACACAATACATGTTAACCCCCGCATCTCTGAAACAATTGTTTGATGTATGACATTAAAAATACAGCAAATGATGATTGAAAATACATCCCAGTCAAAGATAATTCTAGGGGATGAAATTCTATTTTTATCCATTATTTCAGTTCCTAATTTATTATATTCAGTTACTACTAAACAGATTAAAATAACATAACATTGTAATAGGCCCACTAAGCTGAAAAATAATTTTCCACAGAGAATGAGAAATAATAAATAATAATATTATTTAATAAAGGAATATACATATTTTCCAGATACTCGGATTAGGGAGATTAACCACATCACATAAATGGATTTAGTTAATTCCTCTGATCTATAGAAATTGTATTTATGTCACCATTCCTCTGACTTAAACGATATATTTAACTAGAATTTTAAAACAGTGACTCAAAGCCAATTGAATTACTATGAATCTTGAAAAGCCAGATGTATTATAATCCACACTAAAATGTAATAATTAAGTGAGGTTGCAGAGTGAAGGGTGGGTGGATAAGAGCGGGGGGCATTTTCTTGCAGTGGCTAGTTAGTTTCAGTTTCCATTATAAAGGGAAATTTCTTCTGATCACTGGAACGATAAAGGCTGTGTATATAAGGGGCTCCTTCTCTCAACTCCTCGCAGTACCTCTCTCTCGTCTCACCTCGTATATCTCTTCACACACTCAAATCTTATCTCCAGTCCTCCATCTCTTCACACCAGACAGACTCATCTCTACCAACAGTTGTACCAGCAGCTTGAACACATGACCATGAACACCAGAATACTCCTGCTCCTTGCTGTCACCATCTGTATCACAGTCGCCCAGCGTGAGTCTACCTCTTTTTACCATAATTGTTATTACTATGGTATGGAACGTTTATTACATGATGTTTACATTTTTCAGCATGGTAATTGTTTTTTGTATTGCAATTTTAGTCATTCCAAGTAGCTCGATTGTACTCAATTCGTTGCCCACTGATTCTCTGTATAGGTCCTGTGAGCCAGCGATGTTTGTGTCGGAAGGTACGGAACAGCTTTGGAGCTCCAAACACTGTTGAGGACATCCAGATCTATCCGCCAACTCCCTCCTGTGACAGGCTGGAGATCATGTGAGCATATATAATCTCGTCAGTTAGGATGAGGATGATGATAATATGACGACATCAATTCAAATTAAAGTCATTGCGAAGTATATCAATAATAGAATATCAATTTAATCATTCTATATCTTGATAGTGTTAGCCTTAAGAATGGAGTGCAGTACTGCCTGGACCCCAGTATGAAGAAGGTGCAGAGACTTCTCACTCGCCTGATGTGAGTCATGTAAACCATTTTTTTTTCTGTTTACAATTTAGGAGTGTCATAATTTACTGTACAAAAGATTAAATCATTCTTTAAAGAACTAACATTGTTGCATTCATTTTTTTATTATTTAGTACAACAGTTTGTTGAGGACGTATGAGTGAAAGGTGCATGGGCTTGTCTCACCATCGTGTCCAATTGCTTAATTCACAGGAAGAAGTCCTCTCCCCCAACTGTCCCCACTCCAATTGAGGCCATCTCTAATGAGAGAAGCATTGACTCTGCTGATATCTGATTCCCTATCTGATTCCCTGTCTCAGACTCCCTCTACGACTCTATTTAGCAGGGTTTCCCAAACCCGGTACTGGGGCCCCCACTTGCTGCATGTTTTGATTTTTGCCCTAGCACTACACAGCTGATTCAAATAACCAACTCACAGTCAAGCTTCGATTATATGAGTCATCTGTGTAGTGCTAGGGCAAAAACAAAAATGTGCACCGGGGGGGGGGGGGGGGGGGGGGGGCAGGACCGAGTTTGGGAAACCCTGCCACATTGGACCAGCTTTGACTCACAACAAATATGTTGTTATCCTGTAAATCCTGTCCCACTCTGAATGTTTAAGACCAAGTCAATGTCAAAGCAGTTTAATGCAGAAGCTTCTTGTTCTAATTAACTTTATACTTCTATTTTGTACTTTTTTTAAATTTCATATGTCTGTGTTGGGATGTTATGCTTTTATTGTGTTCTGTTTTGCACAGTTGTTGTCTCAAATTATTTAAAATACTTGAATAAATCTATTTTCTCATGATTTTTTATGAGTTTCACTGGATAATTTTGTTATAAAGCAAAATGTATCAAATGAGAAGGAACATTGTTAATTGTTCTGAACCTGGAATCTTGTAAATAGTGCCATCTTGTGGCTGCAAAAGAGCAAAGCACTCCACGTAAATAGAGATGCCTGAGAGGTCTAGCTTACAGAAGGAAAGCTTGTACTCTCATGCCACATTGCAGGTACACTGTAGACAAATATGGTAGCCTATACTACGGATGTCCTTTCCAGCTTCTAATAAATCTATGTGTTCTCTGCGTCTTGCATAAACGTTCCTCTGCCTGAGGACTATCACATGCCATGGTCCTAGACGCTCCTACTGATGCTCACAATTAAAGTATCATCGGCAACATGATCCAGCGAGACAGACCGATTGATCATTGCGAGGCTGTGGTTATTTTTGGGTTGATATGAACCATGTTTAGACTATGTTTCCATTCCATGGTGTAGGGGTGTGTCTCTGAGTTTACTTTACACCCCATGGTCCCCAGATACAGACCACACACAAATACAGTAATAGTCTCCTCACTTTTTGGTGCAAATCGGTTGCTATCTTAGAGATTAGTTGTCTTGTCCACTCCAAACTAATCAACATGCATTGCGAGGAAATTCATCCAAAGTAGCTGAAATCTATGAATCTATTGCTACTGTATATACTATGTTGGGTCCAATCCATGTTTTGACAGGTTGTAATGTCATCTGGATTCCTTGCAGTTAACTGAGAAGAGGGTGTACATCTATTTATGATGCCTGAAAATTCCCCAGTCATGTGCATTGGGGAAACTATTGCGTGACTGACTGTGTGTGCTGCCTTTAACAACATTATGCACTAGTAGTAGAGAGGCTAAAGCAACTCAATATCCGGAAGGTGTCCTTCATGTTGTAACATAGTGTATATTTCAACTGTGCTGTTTCATGTACATTCTAAACCTTGATAATCTACAGAATGTAAATTAATGATAAATATTTTTACTAAGAGTGTTACTATATGGTTGATTGGTTGACTATGGCTTTCCAAATCTCCCAACAGTGCTATTTGTAGGGTTAGTTTCAGGTAAATGTTGTGGTTTTACAGACACTCCTGAACCTGTGACCAGAAACAAGCTACATAGAGGCAATACCAGAATAAGTGCTCAAATGATTGTATCTCTTCGCAGAAAAATCTGCAGAGCTGAGATGATTGTACTGAATGCCCAATATACGTAACATTCTGTTGGTGGAAAGAATTATGTATAATTTAACTTTTAAAAAAGTTTTGAATCAAGTGTTGTTTTGTGTATCAGTTCATAAACCATGTGCCATGGAATCGGAATATCAAAAATCTCTTCTCAGCTATTTTGCAACCTGTATGGTGCCGCTGTCAACATTTTGGTCCTCAAATTAAACTGGTATATTGTCTATTTATGCCAATGTTGGTCTTTAATAAAGGGCAGACAAACAAGCTCCATACCTTCTCCCCATTCCACCTGCCTTCTCCATTTTTGCAGTAATGCTGCAGTCAGTTGATTGTAATTTTGCATAGAGCATACATTTCCATATATTTTAGTTAACTGCAGGTGTGACATAACTCCACCATTCCTACTCATAAAATAATTAACAAATAATAATTTTCTTACAGATTTTTTCTGTAATAATGTAATTTTATCATTATATTTGAGTTTAACCATAATATATATTTTTTATATTTGTTATTTCTTTTGGGGGGGGGGGTGAAACTGGAATTAATGTTGTCTGGCTTACTGTTCCAAATTATGAAAAAAAAAATGCTCATACAGTGGCTTGCGAAAGTATTCACCCCCTTGGCATTGTTCCTATTTTGTTGCCTTAAAACCAGGAATTAAAATAGATTTTGGGGGGGGGTTGTATCATTTGATTTACACAACATGCCGACCACTTTGAAGATGCAAAATATTTTTTTATGGTGAAACAAACAACAAATAAGACAAAAAAACTGAACTTGAGCGTGCATAACTATTCACCTCCCCAAAGTCAATACTTTGTAGAGCCACCTTTGCAGCAATTACAGCTGCAAGTCTCTTGAGGTATGCCTCTATAAGCTAGGCACATCTAGCCACTTGGATTTTTGCCCATTCTTCAAGGCAAAACTGCTCCAGCTCCTTCAAGTTGGATGGGTTCGCTGGTGTACAGCAATCTTTAAATCATACCACAGATTCTCAATTCGATTGAGGTCTGGGCTTTGACTAGGCCATTCCAAGACATTTAAATGTTTCCCCTTAAACCACTCGAGTGTTGCTTTAGCAGTATGCTTAGGGTCATTGTCCTGCTGGAAGGTGAACCTTCGTCCTAGTCTCAAATCTCTGGAAGACTGAAGAATTTCCCTGTATTTAGTGCCATCCATCATTTCTTCAATTCTGACCAGTTTCCCAGTCCCTGCTGATGAAAAATATGGTGTTCTCGGGGTGATGAGAGTTGTTGGGTTTGCGCTAGACATAGCGTTTTCTTTGATGGCCAAAAAGCTCACTTTTAGTCTCATCTGACCAGAGTACCTTCTTCCATATGTTTGGTCTCCCACATGCCTTTTGGCGAACACCAAACGTGCTTGCTTATTTTTTCTTTAAGCAATGGCTTTTTCTGGCCACTCTTCCGTAAAGCCCAGCTCTGTGGAGTGTACGGCTTAAAGTGGTCCTATGGACAGATACTCCAATCTCCACTGTGGAGCTTCGCAGCTCCTTCAGGGTTATCTTTGGTCGTCTCTTTGTTGCCTCTCTGATTAATGCCCTCCTTGCCTGGTCTGTTCTTGGCAGGTTTGTTGTGGTGCCACATTCTTTCCATTTTTTAAATAATGGATTTAATGGTGCTCCGTGGGATGTTCAAAGTTTCTGATATTTTTTTATAACCCAACCCTGATCTGTTCTTCTCCACAACTTTGTTCCTGAACTGTTTGAAGAGCTCCTTGGTCTTCATAGTGCCGCTTGCTTGGTGGTGCCACTTGCTTAGTGGTGTTGCAGACTCTGGGGCCTTTAAGAACAGGTGTATATATACTGAGATCACGTGACACTTAGATTGTACACAGGTGGACTTTATTTAACTAATTATGTGACTTCTGAAGGTAATTGGTAGCACCAGATCTTGTTTAGGGGCTTCATAGTAAAGGGGGTGAATACATATGCACCCACCACTTTTCAGTCCTACATTTTTTTGAATTTTTTGAATCAAGTAATTTCTTTCATTTCACTTCACCAATTTGGACTATTTTGTGTATGTTCATTACTTGAAATCCAAATAAAAATCAATTTAAATTACAGGTTGTAATGCAACAAAATAGGAAAAACAGCAAGGGGTGAATACTTTTGCAAGGCACTGTATAATTAGAAAAAATATTTGTCTGGAGTAGGCAGCGCCATAAGTAAACTGCGATGTGACTAAAGAGTTAATCAGTGTGATTTTTCCATAAATAGACAGGTATTTACCTCGCCGTAGTTGCAATGGGGTAATGTAAAAGTTGGGTCTTTTAATGATCCAATACGTAATATGGTGCACTTACCATACTTAAGTTTTAGTCCAGAGAAAAATTATCTAGTGAGACTTTGCAGGGATCCAGATTGTGGACTTAAGACAAAACTTGAATCATCGGCATAAATTGACAGTTTGGTTTTAACCCCTAATTTTTAACCCCTTGATATTATTTTTGGATCTGATTTGAATAGCTAAAATGTCTATGGCCATAACAAATCGATATGGAGACAATGGGCAGCTTTGCTTAACTCCTCTTGACAGTTCAGTTATTTCTGAGAAGTAACCATTATTTACTATTTTACACTTGGTGTTACTATACATAATTTTTAATAGTGATGCACCGATATGACATTTTTGGCCGATACCAATATCCAATATTTTCCTTGCCAAAAAAACCCGATACCGATAACCGATATTTAAAATTTTTGCGGCCTTTTAACTATTTAACTTTACTGGAATGCTTAACACACACACACATGGATGCAGTGGTCTAGGGCACGGCATCTCAGTGCAAGAGGCGTCACTACAGTCCCTGGTTCGATCCAGGCTGTATCACATCTGGCGGTGTTTGGGAGTCCCATAGGGCGGCGCACAATTGGCCCAGTGTCGTCCGGGTTTGGCCGGGGTAGGCCGTCATTGTAAATAAGAATTTGTTCTTAACTGACTTGCCTAGTTAAATAAAGGTTACACACACACACACCACTAAAACCAAAAAGTTATTTTGTTGGCATTTACGTATGTCCCCATTACCAGTAAAACATCATCAAAACCTAATTATTTAACTTACTTGCTGTGCTGTTTCGTTGTTAATTTGTTCAGTCGTTTCATTCTCAACCAGGGTTTCTATGGATCTGGTTTGGGTCTTTGCTATGGAATGCCGTTTGGGTCTTTGCGTGTCAAAAAAGAAAACAATGACCAGTAGATAACACTATTTGACGTGTCAAATAAGCTTTTTGACCAATCAGGATGTGAATAAGACTGCACGTCACATAACAATTTAACGCGTTCATAATTTGTTTACGTTGTTATTACACATTGATTACAAAATCACTATTATTTCATGTCACAATGATTCATCGATGCTGGGAAAGTTGTCTCGCGCACCTACAGTGCTGGTCATAAAAAAATCGAGCTTGCTCATGAATGCAAACAATGTTTTTCCCCAAAAACATAGCAAAATGACATAATCTGTTTCAGTAGCTATAGTTAGCTAGCTATCTATATAGCTAGGTGTCATCATCTAAAATAACCCTAATTTATAAGACAGTTTTTATTTGATTAAATGGTGTTCGGACCCATCTATGTGAAGCTAGCCATAATAAGGATTGGCCACAATAGTGGACTTTGCGGTTAGCCTTCAAAATAAAAAATATGGCATCATTCTACTATTTGTATTAATTTGCATCACTGTCAATTACATACTTTTATTTTGAAGACAAACCGCAAATTCCTCTATTCCCTATTGTGGCTAGCTTCACAACATATAACCAAGTCCGGTCGAGCCTCACTAGCCAGATGAAGCTAGGTGGCTACTTATAAAGTTAGCTTTGGGCAACAGGGTTAAGTAGCTGGCTAGCTATTTATTTTCATGAACTTTAGTTCAATTTCAATAGGCGAACAACAAGTGGCAACCTAGCTAATACTTACTCACAAGGATTCCTAAATAATTGCTAAGAGTAATGAAAATGACTGCAGTTTCTACTGGTCATCGTTTTCAGGCTGGTTGTTATGGTACTAGCTAGGTACCAAGCTAAATCTAGCTACCCTAGAAGTTGCGGTCGAACAAATTATGCTTTATTACCAACACGGTATTGTAAACACATCGTTCGTGGCCGGTGTTTGCTTGTTTGCAGACTTTTTTGTACAGCTTTGACAGTGCTACTGTATATTTTTTGACAAGCAAAGAGTATGTATGTTTTGAAGCTTATAGCAGTGATGCTATTACTGTGTAACTCCGGTAGGGCAACATCTGAAAAATAGCGTACTTGGTAGTGTGTACCGGTGCTCGACCAGTCGGCGTAACTCCGGTAGGGCAACATCTGAAAAATAGCGTACTTGGTAGTGTGTACCGGTGCTCGACCAGTCGGCGAAAGCCAACATCACACATGACAGAGAACAGTTGATTGGCAAGGGCAACTAATTCCATTATCTTGCCTTTAATGGATTTCGCCTTTTGAGTTGTCTCGCAGAAATGACTGCTCGACTTGTTGACTGCTCGATCCACACAGCAGACATTGTGGGCAAGGTTATGAATGCTGTGTTGCACGTATAGCGCAAAATATTACATGGCGTCATTACGGCATATGCCTACGTTATATAGGTATGCACGTGAGCTTTTTGCACATCGGCGTTAAAATATTAGATATGTTCACCGATATATTGTGCATCCCTAATTTTTACCCATTGTGTAAGAGATTCTCCAAAATGAAAATTGTCCAGGCATTTACATATAAATTCTAGTCATACTTAATCAAAGTCCTTTTCAAAAGGCTAGGTACAAGGTCGTTAAGGTTCTCATTAGTAGCTTTGAGAATGTCCTTGTATATTGTGCTCTCCCATCAGGGGGCTCTGGCTTTGAAGGACCAACCCTGCCAGGCAGGCACAGAATCTTGAGGGGGCGGTGTTGCTCTGGTAGGTCTCTGACCAAATGTATCTTTCTGTTTTGGCTGCATATAGGCAGCTTACAGCAGGCCCATAAAACAGATAGGGACTTCTCTTCCGTGTATGGGTCGTTCAGGTGGGTGTCTAGGGTATAGGGTTGTGGACCGTTCCATCATGATAGGACAACCATTTCCTTTCTCACTCACTTAACGCCACACTTTTCCAAACACCAAAAACACACACCACATCTTCCATCACAATACATCCACACATACCTACATACTGTGCCTTCTATGTCTTCTGTTTGCTGTATTTTTATTTCCACCATGTTGATTGAGTACTTTTGTGTTACAATTAGCTATATTTGAAGATGTGTTATTTCACCAGTTATCCTTTCTTCTAATGCCGTCTTATCCATTTATAAAATACTATAAATGGAAAATTGAATACTAATTATTTTACAACATTCCCTATCTTGAAAGGTACAGTGTAGTTGTACTTTATTTAACAATTATTTTATTTCATTGCTTTTCCATCTTTTTTTATTATTACAATCCCTACCGTGGCTAGTATTGTGTGTTCCATTATTCGACTCCTCTATGAGTAATTTGTAAGTATACGCTATCTTCCACCGGTCCGAAGGGAACGAAGATGGCTGTAGCTCAAAAATAAGGGAGAGGAACTCTGGAGCTCTGTCAGAGTGACCATCGGGTTCTTGGTCTCCTCACTGACCAAGGCCCTTCTCCCCCGATTGCTCAGTTTGGCTGGGCGGCCAGCTCTAGGAAGAGTCTTGGTGGTTCAAAACTTCTTCCATTTAAGAATAATGGAGGCAACTGTGTTCTTGGGGACCTTCAATGCTGCAGAAATGTTTTGGTACCCTTCCCTGTAACTCAACACAGTCCTGTCTCTGAGCTCTACGGACAATTCCTTCGACCTCATGGCTTGGTTTTTGCTCTGACATGCATTGTCAATTGTGGGACCTTTATATAGACAGGTGTGTGCCTTTCCAAATCATGTCCAATCAATTGAATTTACCACAGGTAGACTCCAATCAAGTTGTAGAAACATCTCAAGGATGAGAAATGGAAACAGGATGCACCTGAGCTCAATTTCACAGGGATGGAGGACTTTGCGGTCATGGATGGAGCACTTCCCGTACCAGAACATGATGCAACCGGTCAGGACAATCTCGGTGCTGCAAAGGTAGTATTTGGAGAGTACTTAGGGTGGCATCATGAATTTCTTCAGCCGTCTTTGGAAGTACAGGCGCAGTTGCGCCCTCTTGACAAGAGTGGTGGTTTTGTTGGTCCGTGACAAGTCCTTGGTGATGTGGACACAGAGGAACTTAAAACTGCTGACTATCTACTGCAGCCCTGTTGATATGGATTGGGGCATGTTCCCTCCTCTGCTTACATATTTCTGAAGTGGCAAGTGAAGTGGCAAGTCTTCGGAAGAAGAGGAGGAGTAGGGATTGGACCAAAGCGCAGTGTGATAGTTTGACATAAAGAAGTTTATTAAAGTAAAGACGAAAACCGAAAACACTTCAACAAACTACAAAATAACAAAACGACGTAGACAGACCTGAACATGGAACTTACATAAATACACGAAGAACTCACGAACAGGAACAGACTACATACACGAACGACAACGAAACAGTCCCGTGTGGTGCAACATACACAGACACGGAAGACAATCACCCACAAACAAACAGTGTGAACAGCCTACCTTTATATGGTTCTCAATCAGAGGAAACGTCAAACACCTGTTGTCACGTTCCTGACCTATTGTTCCTTTTTCTGTTATTTATTTAGTTGGTCAGGGCGTGAGTTGGGGTGGGTTGTCTTTGTGTGTTTTGTCTAGTTTAGGGTGTGTGTATTGTTTAAGGGGTTTTTAGTATGTATGGGGTTGTGTTCAGTGTAGGTGTTTAGGAAAGTCTATGGTTGCCTGATTTGGTTCTCAATCAGAGACAGCTGTTTATTGTTGTCTCTGATTGGGAGCCATATTTAAGGCAGCCATAGGCTTTAGGTGTTTGTGGGTAATTGTCTATGTCAGTGTGTAGTGGTCAGTGTCAGCACCATTTCTGTTTATATAGCTTCACGGTCGTCAGTTTGTTGTTTTGTTTCGTTTGTTGCTCTTCTCAAATAAAAGAAGAATGTATTTCTCAAACGGTGCGTTTTGGTCCTCTCTACAAAGTCAAGACGATCGTGACAGAATTACCCACCAAACCAGGACCAAGCAGCGTGAAAGGATGGAACAGCGCTTAGTGGAGGAATGGACCCGGGAAAAGGATGATTGGAGAACAACCTGGGAAGAGATAGACAGGTGGGCGTGCGATCCAGAGAAAGTGCCGGAGCCTGCCTGGGATTCGCTGGAGCAGTGCGAGGAGGGTTACAGGATTATGGAGCTGGAGAAAGGAGCACGAAGGCGCGGTAGGAAGCCCTCGAGGAAACGCCAAAAATTTCTTGGGGAGGGGCTCATGGGGAGTGTGGCGAGTCCAGATAGGAGATCTGCGTCAACTTCCCGTGCTACCCGTGAGGACCCTAAGAAGGAACCTGTCCCGAGCCATTAGAGCCGCCAGTCAGCCAGGATCTGCCAGAGCCGCCAGTCAGCCATGAGCAGCCAGAGTCGCCAGTCAGCCATGAGCAGCCAGAGTCGCCAGTCAGCCATGAGCAGCCAGAGTCGCCAGTCAGCCATGAGCAGCAAGAGTCGCCAGTCAGCCATGAGCAGCCAGAGTCGCCAGTCAGCCATGAGCAGCCAGAGTCGCCAGTCAGCCATGAGCAGCCAGAGTCGCCAGTCAGCCATGAGCAGCCAGAGTCGCCAGCCAGCCATGAGCAGCCAGAGTCGCCAGCCAGCCATGAGCAGCCAGATCCGTCAGCCAGCCATGAGCAGCCAGATCCGTCAGCCAGCCATGAGCAGCCAGATCCGTCAGCCAGCCATGAGCAGCCAGATCCGTCAGCCAGCCATGAGCAGCCAGATCCGTCAGCCAGCCATGAGCAGCCAGATCCGCCAGCCAGCCATGAGCCGTCCAGCCAGGATCCGCCAGAGCCGTCCAGCCAGGATCCGCCAGAGCCGTCCAGCCAGGATCCGCCAGAGCCGTCCAGCCAGGATCCGCCAGAGCCGTCCAGCCAGGATCCGCCAGAGCCGTCCAGCCAGGTACCGCCAGAGCCAGCCAGCCAGGATCCGCCAGCCAGCCAGGATCCGCCAGCCAGCCAGGATCCGCCAGAGCCAGCCAGCCAGGATCCGCCATCCAGTCCGGTGCTGTCCCTCAGTCCGGAGCTGTCCCTCAGTCCGGAGCTGCCCCTCAGTCCGGAGCTGCCCCTCAGTCCGGTGCTGCCCCTCAGTCCGGTGCTGCCCCTCAGTCCGGTGCTGCCCCTCAGTCCGGTGCTGCCCCTCAGTCCGGTGCTGCCCCTCAGTCCGGTGCTGCCCCTTAGTCCGGTGCTGCCCCTTAATCCAGTGGGGTTAATTTGGATGGTGGCCATTTGGAGGAGGCTACGAAAGCGGGTAGTGACTATGGTGGGGTGGGGACCACGACCAGCGCCAGAGCCGCCACCGTGGACAGACGCCCACCCAGACCCTCCCCTAGACTTTATGCTGGTGCGCCCGGAGTTCGCACCTTAAGGGGGGGGTTATGTCACGTTCCTGACCTATTGTTCCTTTTTCTGTTATTTATTTAGTTGGTCAGGGCGTGAGTTGGGGTGGGTTGTCTTTGTGTGTTTTGTCTAGTTTAGGGTGTGTGTATTGTTTAAGGGGTTTTTAGTATGTATGGGGTTGTGTTCAGTGTAGGTGTTTAGGAAAGTCTATGGTTGCCTGATTTGGTTCTCAATCAGAGACAGCTGTTTATTGTTGTCTCTGATTGGGAGCCATATTTAAGGCAGCCATAGGCTTTAGGTGTTTGTGGGTAATTGTCTATGTCAGTGTGTAGTGGTCAGTGTCAGCACCATTTCTGTTTATATAGCTTCACGGTCGTCAGTTTGTTGTTTTGTTTCGTTTGTTGCTCTTCTCAAATAAAAGAAGAATGTATTTCTCAAACGCTGCGTTTTGGTCCTCTCTACAAAGTCAAGACGATCGTGACACCTGTCCCTGATTGAGAACCATATAAGGCTAATTACACCTGACCTAAACATAGAAACACAAAACATAGAATGCCCACCCCAACTCACACCCTGACCAACTAAACACATACAAAAATAACAGAAAACAGGTCAGGAAACCGACAAGTGGAGGCATAACCAACCATGTAACACATATTAATTAATGTATCAACTCATATTCAACAGGACACAGAGATGTTTGTACTATAAACATAATCACAACATAATCATTTTATAGGTGAATGATTTCCACATATGGGTGACTCATTTCAATCAACACATTTAATGGCTCAATAGCTTTATAGAAATGCTACTCTGTGTTAAACAAACACCACTACTAAAGTTTATGAAACAATACTGGATATATAAATTGTCACCCATAACAAAGCAGAGCTATTTTTCTTGTGTGATATACACTGCTCAAAAAAATAAAGGGAACACTTAAACAACACAATGTAACTCCAAGTCAATCACACTTCTGTGAAATCAAACTGTCCACTTAGGAAGCAACACTGATTGACAATAAATTTCACATGCTGTTGTGCAAATGGAATAGACAAAAGGTGGAAATTATAGGCAATTAGCAAGACAACCCCAATAAAGGAGTGGTTCTGCAGGTGGTGACCACAGACCACTTCTCAGTTCCTATGCTTCCTGGCTGATGTTTTGGTCACTTTTGAATGCTGGCGGTGCTTTCACTCTAGTGGTAGCATGAGACGGAGTCTACAACCCACACAAGTGGCTCAGGTAGTGCAGCTCATCCAGGATGGCACATCAATGCGAGCTGTGGCAAGAAGGTTTGCTGTGTCTGTCAGCGTAGTGTCCAGAGCATGGAGGCGCTACCAGGAGACAGGCCAGTACATCAGGAGACGTGGAGGAGGCCGTAGGAGGGCAACAACCCAGCAGCAGGACCGCTACCTCCGCCTTTGTGCAAGGAGGAGCACTGCCAGAGCCCTGCAAAATGACCTCCAGCAGGCCACAAATGTGCATGTGTCTGCTCAAACGGTCAGAAACAGACTCCATGAGGGTGGTATGAGGGCCCGACGTCCACAGGTGGGGGTTGTGCTTACAGCCCAACACCGTGCAGGACGTTTGGCATTTGCCAGAGAACACCAAGATTGGCAAATTCGCCACTGGCGCCCTGTGCTCTTCACAGATGAAAGCAGGTTCACACGCACATGTGACAGACGTGACAGAGTCTGGAGACGCCGTGGAGAACGTTCTGCTGCCTGCAACATCCTCCAGCATGACCGGTTTGGCGGTGGGTCAGTCATGGTATGGGGTGGCATTTCTTTGGGGGGCCGCACAGCCCTCCATGTGCTCACCAGAGGTAGCCTGACTGCCATTAGATACCGAGATGAGATCCTCAGACCCCTTGTGAGACCATATGCTGGTGCGGTTGGCCCTGGGTTCCTTCTAATGCAAGACAATAATAGACCTCATGTGGCTGGAGTGTGTCAGCAGTTCCTGCAAGAGGAAGACATTGATGCTATGGACTGGCCCTCCCGTTCCCCAGACCTGAATCCAATTGAGCACATCTGGAACATCATGTCTCGCTCCATCCACCAACGCCACGTTGCACCACAGACTGTCCAGGAGTTGGCGGATGCTTTAGTCCAGGTCTGGGAGGAGATCCCTCAGGAGACCATCCGCCACCTCATCAGGAGCATGCCCAGGCGTTGTAGGGAGGTCATACAGGCACATGGAGGCCACACACACTACTGAGCCTCATTTTGACTTGTTCTAAGGACATTACATCAAAGTTGGATCAGCCTGTAGTGTTGTTTTCCACTTTAATTTTGAGTGTGACTCCAAATCCAGACCTCCATGGGTTGATAAATGTGATTTCCATTGATAATTTGTGTGTGATTTTGTTGTCAGCACATTCAACTATGTAAAGAAAAAAGTATTTAATAAGAATATTTCATTCATTCAGATCTAGGATATGTTATTTTAGTGTTCCCTTTATTTTTTTGAGCAGTGTATTTGTTTTTAGATCATCTGACTTACTGCCAGGTTCTCAATTCGATTTTCAGGGTTCTATGTGTGTAAATACGTAATGCGGTTTAACCCTCATGTTGGGTTTGTTTCATGTTATTAATTATGTGTTCCCGGTCCAAAATGACCGCCCCATTCGATCTGATTTTAAATACATAATAATACATATATTATCACCTAATGTTGTGTTAGATATTTTTATCAACTTAAGTTCTTGTGAACATTCCAAGTTGTGAACTTCAATTTGCTATTTATGACCTGTAGGCCTCATTGACCTGAGCTCATACAACTTGTTTTTGAGTAAAACAACAGGAGGATTAAAGAACTGTCTGTTCTACATTTGAATGCTATTTGTGCTGTGCATGTTGCCAGGCAACACAGTTAAATGAGACGAGCCCACGTTTTCCTAAAACAACCAATCAGAAAACCTGTAACAAAGGGAGAATGAAGCCATTTTTTGGTTCGTAGCTGCAATACGCATTGTACCTCCGTGCTGTATTTGTTTATTACACTTGAAAAACAACGAATAATGGATAAAATGAGAGAGTGGCTTGGCCTGGAGAGTCAAAGAAATCTTCCCATGAAAAGGTATTTTGATCAGAGCCATATCTTGCTATTTGTCAAGGCCTAACACTTGGCTAGTTAACCGACCTTTACGTAACGTCAACGTAGTTAATTTAGCTAGCACAAAGTGTACCTCTTTACGTTTATTCTGCCGATATCGTATCAGGACAGCAAAGTAACGTTATTTTTGTAATCATTGTATGTTAAATAAAGCTAACATCGTTAACCTTAGTTTAAGCTAGCCGACGTTTACCGCTGCTCAGGCTAGAGCCAGTTTGGTCCATGCAATATCCGCGTTTTCACTGGGCTAGCTAACGCGTTAGCTACCAGCTATGTTTTTGTGGTTGTCGTCAAAGAAACATTACACTAACGTTACGTGGGTAACTTTAGGGAGTTGACTTGGTGGCAGGTTAGCTAGCTAAAGTGTTGTTTATTTAGCCAACTCAAAAATATTTGTCAAGCCACATGGTTAGTTGTCATTTCGAGCTTAACAAATAATTAGCCCTTGGCCTGTAACGTTAGCTAGCCAGCCTATGCTATGTTTCGGAAATGACCAATTGCCCATTGGCGCACCTCTTAGATCTGGTTTCCCAAACTCGGCCCTTGGTGCACGTTTTGGTTTTTGCCGTAGCACTACACAGCTGATTCAAATAGCCAACTCATCAAGCTTTGATTATTTGAATCAGCTGTGTAGTAGTGGTAGGGAAAACACCAAAACGCGGCCTCCATGACCGAGTTTGGGAAACCCTGGCTGCTTTCCAAACACTTAAAGACATCCTATCCCCTCAGCCCTCAAATTAAGTGGACACTTCTGACGTCTGACGAGTATACACTTGCGGGGAAAGGAAAGGAAGGAAATATATATATGTATTTTTATGTATTTTTAGTTTTGTGTGTGTACATGGGGAACACGGTGTGTGTGTATATATATACACACACAAAGGACATTTGGGCTAGGGGGTACAATATCACATTACACAAGGACTTTAATTAAGACAAAAAAAGGTTATTTACCCGATTTGCTTTTCAAACGTGTCTAGAAATGCCAATGTTTTGTGCTTTTGTAGGAAGCAACATTCCCCCAATGCTGACTACAAATTATTTATAACTAGGCTATTACCTCACTAACAAAGGATATGTACAAATGTGCTCACGTTACTACGTGTAGCTTTCGCTTTGATCTCAAAACAAGCATGACCTCTCATGCTGTATAAAGTCCAGTTCAAAGTGAATGGCACAGCCTACTGTAGCTCTGATTGTTATGGCGCACCGGTCTGTGTAGAGTACGGACCTGAGTGGTGTCTGTCAATGCAATAGAATCCTACTCTGATGCGTTCTGCCCACAACAAAATCAATTGCATAGTTTGTTTTGGTATGTTGCATTGAAAGTGGCTAATATTGCATTGATTCGATCACAATTACCACAGTGAAGGGAAACGTTGAGAGTTTTAATTAACGGGGATAACTCTAGAAAGTTGAGTGAAAGTTCAATCTCGTGCTTCTCTGCGATATTTCTTCTGCACGGTAGTCACGGTGGAGCTGCGAGCCCACATGCAGCTTAGAGGGAACATTGCACACAGGTGTTCATGCTAGATAGCTAATTAATACAGGTGGTCCCTCTGTCTTCTGTCGGTCTTCTGGAAACAAGTGCTGTAACATGGATATATGGGCGTGTGGGAACTAACCCTAACCCTATAAAGTAGGGATGCACCGATATGACATTTTTGTCGATACCGATCTCCAATGTTTTCCTTGCCAAAAAACCTGACACAGATACCGATAACCAATATTTAAAAAATGTGCGTTTTTTTTAAGCATTCTAGTACAGTTAAATAGTTGAAACAAAGTAACATATGTTCAGTTAGTAACAGATTTTTTAAATAACTTGTAAATGACAAATCCATGAATGCATTTTATCGCACAACAGATATTCATGACAAATATTTTAGCTGCCCCACATTACAAAGATAATTAACCTCTCTAGGGTATGTGGGACGGTAGCGTCCCACCTCGTCAACGGCCAGTGAAACTGCAGGGCGCCAAATTCAAAACAACAGAAATCCCATAATTTAAATTCCTCAAACATACAAGTATTTTACACCATTTTAAAGCTACACTTGTTGTAAATCCAGCCAAAGTGTCCGATTTCAAAAAGGTTTTACGACGAAAGCACACCAAACGATTATGTTAGGTATGAGCCAAGTCACAGAAAAAGACAGCAATTTTTCCAGCTAAAGAGAGCCGTAACAAAAAGCAGAAATAGAGATAAAATTAATCACTACCCTTTGATAATCTTCATCAGATGATACTCATAGGACTTCATGTTACACAATGCATGTATTTTTTGTTCGGTAAAGTTCATATTTATATCCAAAAATCTGAGTTTAGGCAAGACACTACTGTATCACTTGGCAAAAAGCCTGAGAAAATGCAGAGCGCCACATTAAAATTAATTATTATGAGAATTACTATAAAATCAAACTTTCATTAAATCACACATGAAAGATACCAAATTAAAGCTACACTGGTTGTGAATCCAGCCAACATGTCAGAATTCAAATAGGCTTTTCAGCGAAAGCATACAATGCTATTTTCTGAGCATAGCACCATAGTAAACAAAAGAGAGAAAACATTTCTACCCTGCAGGCACGACACAAAACGCAGAAATAAAAATATAATTCATGCCTTACCTTTGACGAGCTTCTGTTGTTGGCACTCCAATATGTCCCATAAACATCACAAATGGTCCTTTTGTTCGATTAATTCCGTTGATATATATCCAAAATGTCCATTTATTTGGCGCGTTTGATCCAGAAAAACACCGGTTCCAACTTGCTCAAACGTGACGACAAAATATCTCAAAGGTTACCTGTAAACTTTGCCAAAAAATGTCAAACTACTTTTGTAATACCACTTTAGGTATTTTTTAACGTTAATAATCGATAGAATTGAAGACGGGAGGATATGTGTTCAATACAGGATTAAAACGAAATGTTGCATGCCTTCTGTTTGATTGAAGCGCATGTCCAGGACACCTGGAGTGCCTCGACTTCAAGATGGCCGTATTTCTTCATTACACAAAGGAATAACCTCAACCTATTTCTCATGACTGTTGACATCTAGTGGAAGCCGTAGGAACTGCAAGCAATTCGCTTAGAAATCTGGTTTCCCAATGAAATCTAATTGAAAAGACAGTGATCTCAAAAAAAAAAAGAAATCTGAATGGTTTGTCCTCGGGGTTTCGCCTGATAAATACGTTCTGTTATACTCACAGACATGATTCAAACAGTTTTAGAAACTTCAGAGTGTTTTCTATCCAAATCTACTAATAATATGCATGTCTTATCTCCTGGGGATGAGTAACTCGCAGTTGAATTTGGGTATGCTTTTCATCCAAATGTGAAAATGCTGCCCCCTGCCCTAGAGAAGTTAAGTTGGCTCTTCTTACTATCCAATCTTGACTGTATGGACAAACTTAAAAATGCTTTGAAAGAAATATTGGTTTAAACTAAAATGCAGTTAATCATTTTAGCTTCAACTGCTTGAAAAATTACTGTCTCTACGCTGTCAAACTGCTATAAATGGCACAACTTAAACTTTTCAAATGTGCACAACTGACTTGACTAGTAAAATGCGAGCAAATTTACAACACAGCTCATCTTTCATTTAGAAATGTAAAAAAATTAAACAAGAACAAAACTGCTTTGTTTTAAATTAAATTAAAATCTTGACCTATACCAGCCATGAATAAACAACAGAAAAGCCATTGGGCTTAGTCATTTTCTTCCCAGTGACTCTAGATGGCTGGGTTACAATATGACTGCCCATTTACAATTTTAACGTTTGGGGGAGGTGTTTCTTCACAAAGAGGACCTGCTAGGCTTTGTCACCAGAGAGTCTGTTTCTTTTTTTGTCCACAATGTGTGAAGCTGCACTGAAAAGCTGCTCACTGTCCACACTAGTACAGGGAGCACCAAGATATTTGCGCACAGCTTTAGCTAGGATGGGGAAACGGTGCTTGTTACTTCTCCAGTATCCAAGTGAATCTTCATTCCTGGGAATAGAAGGTTGTGTCAGGTATGCTAGTATCTGAAAATAATGGGAAAGGGGGGGTTAGTACGTGTAATACAACATTGCATTATTCTTGCATTCCAAAGTTTTATTAGGCATAGGTCTACATTGGCAAATGTTGGCCGACGTCGTAACAGAAAATGAAAATACAACGCGTATCTCTCTCTCTGAGACACACACACACACACACTGACATAAAAGTTTTGTTTGCATTTACATACAATTGAAGTCAAAGTTTACATACACCTTTGTCAAATACATTTAAACTCAGTTTTTCACAATTCCTGATATTTAATCCTAGTAAAAATTCCATGTTTTAGGTCAGTTAGGATCACCACTTTATTTTAAGAAGGTGAAATGTCAGAATAATAGTATAGCGAATTATTTATTTCAGCTGTTATTTATTTCATCACATTCCCAGTGGGTCAGAAGTTTACATACACTCAATTAGTATTTGGTAGCATTGCCTTTAAATTGTTTAACTTGGGTCAAACGTTCCACAAGCTTCCCACAATAAGTTGGGTGAATTCTGGCCCATTCTTCCTGGGTGTAATTGAGTCAGGTTTGTGGGCCTCCTTGCTCACACAAGCTTTTTCAGTTCTACCCACAAATTATCTATAGGTTTGAGGTCAGGGCTTTGTGAGGGCCACTCCCAATACCTTGACTTTGTTGTCCTTAAGCCATTTTACCACAACTTTGGAAGTATTCTTGGGGTCAATGTCCATATGGATGACCCATTTGTGACCAAGCCTTAACTTCCTGACTGATGTCTTGAGATGTTGCTTCAATATATCCACATCATTTTCCTCCCTCATGAAGTCATCTATTTTGTGAAGTGCACCAGTCCCCCCTCCAGCAAAGCACCCCCACAACATGATGCTGCCACCCCTGTGCTTCACGGTTGAGATGGTGTTTCATCAGACCAGAGGACATTTCTCCAAAAAGTACGATCTTTGTCCCCATGTGCAGTTGCAAACCGTAGTCTGGCTTTTTTTATGGCGGTTTTGGAGCAGTGGCTTCTTCCTTGCTGAGCGGCCTTTCAGGTTATGTCGATATAGGACTCGTTTTACTGTGGATATAGATACTTTTGTACCCGTTTCCTCCAGCATCTTCACAAGGTCCTTTGCTGTTATTCTGGGATTGATTTGCACTTTTCGCACCACAGTACGTTAATCTCTAGGAGACAGAACGCATCTCCTTCCTGAGCGGTATGACGGCTACGTGGTAGAGGTCGACCGATTAATCAGAATGGCCGATTTCAAGTTTTCATAACAATCGGAAATCGGTATTTTTGGGCGCCGATTTGCCGAATTTATTTATTTAATTTTTTTTTTAAAAATTGTTTTTATTATTATTATTTTTTACACCTTTATTTAATCTTTATTTAACTAGGCAAGTCAGTTAAGAACACATTCTTATTTTCAATGACGGCCTAGGGGCAGAACGACAGATTTTTAACCTTGTCAGCTCTGGGGATCCAATCTTGCATTGTTTACATTGCACTCCACGAGGAGCCTGCCTGTTAGCGAATGCAGTAAGCTAAGGTAAGTTGCTAGCTAGCATTAAACTTATCTTATAAAAAACAATCAATCAATGACTGTCATTGCTCCAATGTGTACTTAACCATAAACATCAATGCCTTTCTTAAAATCAATACACAAGTATATATTTTTAAACCTGCATATTTAGCTAAAAGAAATCCAGGTTAGCAGGCAATATTAACCAGGTGAAATTGTGTCATTTCTCTTGCGTTCATTGCACGCGGAGTCAGGGTATATGCAACAGTTTGGGCCGCCTGGCTCTTTGCGAACTAATTTGCCAGAACTTTACGTAATTATGACAACATTGAAGGTTGTGCAATGTAACAGGAATATTTAGACTCATGGATGCCACCCGTTAGATAAAATACGGAACGGAATAAACGTTTTGTTTTCGAGGTGATAGTTTCCTTATTAGTCAAAGGTATATGGTTTAGAGAGAAATAGTCGACGAGTTATAATTCCTGTAATAACTTACGGCTGAATTTGAAAGGGGTTCCTTCGTTATTTTACCGTTCATGTCTTCCATAGAGAATGTCTTGATCTACTTCAAATAAGGTCTGTGTTTCGTGCAGGCTTAAACCGCCTCGACGTTTTGATACCCGTGTAAATCTCACTAGGATAAGGTAACGTTTGTCAACATATTTTCATAAATCCACTCTACAATTTTTTTTTATCTTCGCTTATATTTAGCCAATATTGATCAGAGTTACCTTGTCCTATGGATATCTACACAGTTATAAAATTGGCACGGTGATGTAAGCCTACACGAAACACAGACCTTATTTTAAGTGAATCTAAAAATATCCTATGGAATAAATGAAGGAACCGCTTTTCAGATATTGCTAGGTGTCATGGGAATTATGACTCGCACTTTGGTTGTCAATTCTTACCATGCCCATTATTAAAATAGGATTTCCTGCATATAGAAATTAAAGTTTTTGTTTTCAACATTCATCACAGGTAACTTAAACTCTATTTTTATTCAAACAGTTGAGAGTATTTGTCTCCTAGGCAGACTCTTCAGTATCATTGTCACTTCAGAGCTGTGTGTGTATTTATGTATTATATTAAGTTAAAATAAAAGTGTTCATTGTTCATTCAGTATTGTTGCAATTGTCATTATTACAAAAATGTGTGTGTGTATGATATATATTTTAAAAAAACAAAAAATAATAATAATAATTAATCGGTATCGGCTTTTTTTGTCCTCCAATAATCGGTATCGGCATTGAAAAATCATAATCGGTCGACCTCTACTACGTGGGCCCATGGTGTTTATACTTACTTACTATTGTTTGTACAGATGAACGTGGTACCTTCAGGTGTTTGGAAATTGCTCCCAATGATGAACCAGTCTTGTGGAGGTCTGAAATTGTTTTTCTGAGGTCTTGGCTGATTTCTTTTGATTTTCCCATGATGTCAAGCAAAGAGGGACTGAGTTTGAAGGTAGGCCTTGAAATACATCCACAGACAAGTTTTAATGACTCCAACCTAAGTGTATGTAAACTTCCGACTTCAACTCTATGTCCCCATTACCAGTAAAACAATCAAAACCTATTTATTTCACTTACTTGCTGTGCTGTTTCGTTCGTCAAGCAGTGAAGTTTCAACTCTGTCTGTCTCTTCTGTCGTGGGTCCTCTTCCTCGGTGCGCACTGTCCGTTTCCATCTTGTCCAGCTGTGTCTGTAACATTTCACGTAAACCCTGTTTCTTGTCTGCATCGAAGTAGCTATCCTTGTACTTAGCATCGAGCATGGTGGCGACACAGTAAAGAGGCTCAGAGAGAATGCTACCGAATCGCTTGTTCACAGCCTCTAGTAGAGTACTTCTGCAATCTGTGTCGGCAGTTTTGTTGAGCAGGCGTTTCAATGCCATAAGAGGGTACCACGTCTGCTGCAGACGCAGTTGTTCGAATGGAGCTAGGAGTGTGTTCATGTTTTCAATGAGTCCACTGGTTTGTACTGATTGTTGCAGGTAACTCATAGTCGGCTGTGTACCCGCCAAGCACTCGTATTTGTTCCAGCAGGTTCTCCATCATGTAAAAAGTACTGTTCCATCGGGTGGAAACGTCTTGCTTAAGCCTTTTTGTTTTCACTCCAAGCTGCTCCTGTATTGCTTGCAGGCGGCTGTATGCTAGCTGTGTGTTTAAAATGACCCACTATCTCCCTACTTGTTGCCACTGTCAGATATGCTGCGTTGGGCCAAAACACCTTCGTTCACAGCCAGTTGCAGCGTGTGTGCCATGCAGGGCAAACTGGCGACTCCGCATTCTTCCGAAGTCTTTGTCATGTTACGTGCATTACCACGTAGCACAGCATGTACTTTGTTCTTGGGGATTTTCCAAGTTTCAAACATGTTCTCAAATGCCATTGAAATGGCAGCAGCAGTATGAGAACCAGCACAGTCTTGAGCATGCAATACGGCTTTCCTCAGTACGAAATCCTCGTCTACCCACTGTGCTGTCAGACTCCGCATGCTCATGGGACTGACATTGCTCGTCCAAATTTCAGTTGTGAAGCTAATAGCAGTGACCCCCATAGCAAGTAGCTCATGGATGTGCGTTTCAACAATACTTTGTAACTCCGGTAGGGAAACATCTGAAAAATATCGCCTACTTGGTAGTGTGTACCGGGGCTTAAGGTGCTCGACCAGTCGGCGAAAGCCAACATCATCCATGACAGAACGGTTGATTGTCAAGGGAAATGAATTCCATTATCTTGGTGTTAATGAATTTTGCCTTTTGAGTTGTCTCGCTGAAATGTTCTTACTCTTTCAAATGACTGCTGGACTTGAACTTGTTTAGTTGTTGGAAGTGTGCGCTTAGAACAAAATCAGAAAAAAACTAAGTAGTCGCTGAACGTCTGGGGGGATGCACTTTCAAATTAGTAATTAGGTTTGTGGTATTAAAAGATTTCACTTTCTCCGATCCATGGGAAATAATAGCAGCACAAACGTTGCATATGGTCTTTTTGTTATCTTCCTTTGAAACTTCAAAATAGATCCACACAGCAGACATTGTGGGCTAGGTTAGGAATGCTGTATTTTTCGTGGCGTCATTACCTCATCTACCTATGTTATACAGGTATGCACGTCAGCTTTGACATCGGTTTTGCACATCGGTGTTAAACTATACATAGAGCCGGTGCCGATGTTAGCATTTTTTGCTAATATCGGCCGATTACGATATGCTTACCGACTCTATCGTGCATCCCTACTATAAAGGTGTGTGTCATTTCAACGTTCTGTTTATTTGTCAATTGTTTCTCACTGATATGAAAGATAAGGTCCTTTATGCTTCCAAAACCGTACCGCAAGCAATGCGTGTTACTGTTCAGAGCCTGGGCTCTGAAACTCCCCCATACAGAAGATGTCTTCTTCACCATGATTCTTCTGTAATTTAATGGAACTGAGAGTCATGATCAAGGGCTAAGTGGTTGTATGACATCAAAATGTGGTCCCCAACCGGCTGGTGCTGTGCTGAACACCAGATTTGGTTTCGAAAGGGCAGGGTTCCAAAGATGTTTGGGTCTGGTGCTGACACCTTAGAAGAAACCTCTAGATAGTTTTCTCTGCTCCTAACAGTCTAAGAGGGTATAGTGTATGTGCTGCATTTGAATGATGAGCACTACAGTGATCAGAACTTGAAAGGAAAGGATTGCAACAGTGAGGACAGACCGAGAATGCAGGAGCATAGTACACACAGAAGTATGGGATATTCATCTCAACATTCCCAGAAGGAATGTAGAATGATGGAACATAGAGAATATCGGTCCAGAGATAGTAGTAACCAAAATCAACAGACTCAAAAAGGTAAGATTGGAGCTTGGGTAGCATGCATTTTCACTAGCCTATCATGGTTCTATGGATTTCATTAGCTGGGAAACTCTAGATAGGAGACTAGGCTGAGTCTTCTGGGAATATTGATACCTAGCTGGTAAACCTTATTTGACTCTGGGTACCCTGCTATGGATTATATAGGGAATAGGGATTGTTTGGTGACAGGTCTTGACTTTGTGTTGGTGGGTGCAGGACAGTTGTGGTCTGCCTGTCTATTATTTGGCCTGGGGAAAACACTCCCTGGCTTGATGCCTCTGAGTTATATGCTTATGTATAATGAAAATACGTGGCATGCAGTGATCATATAATTTTGGACTGACGAGCAGTGGTGGAAAAATTACAGAATTGTAATACTTGAGTTAAAGTAAAGATACCTTTTAATAGAAAATTAGTCAAAGTAAAACTCACCCGGTAAAATACTACTTGAGTAAGTCTAAAAGTATTTGGGTTTAAATATACTTAAGTATCAAACGTAAATGTAATTGCTAAAATATACTAAAAGTATAAATAATTTCAAACTCCTTATATAAAGCAACTCATGTTTTTTATTTTATTTTTACGAATAGCCAGGGGCATGCTCCAACACTCAGACATCATTTACAAACGAAGCATGTGTTTAGTGAGTCCGTCAGATCAGAGGCAGAGGGATGACCAGGGATGTACTCTTGATAAGTGTGTGAATTAGACCATTTTCCTGTCCTGCTAAGCATTCAAAAGGGCACGAGTACTTTTGGGTGTCAGGGAAAATGTATAAAGTACATTATTTTCTTTAGGAATATAGTGAAATAAAAGTAAAAGTTGTCAACAATATAAATAGTAAAGTACAGACACCCTAAAAAACTACGTAAGTAGTACTTTCAAGTATTTTTTAAAACTTAAGTACTCTTTACCACTGCAGACAAGAATGTTATTCCTGCATAGAGAGGGGTCTTAGAAGATCATTAGTCTGGGCACCAGTCAAATGGACTTTGTGTAGCCTGGTGGGCTGCCAGACAATCTTCTGTTCAGTGGCCCCCTTAGGTTAATCACTCATCTCTCGCACTGACTGCAGTCAACAGTTTCCAAATTTACCATGCAAAACGCATGCCTCTCGCTCCCTCATGGGCTGCAGACAAGAGTGCTACTGAACAACACATTTCTAAGCTGCATCTTTCTACCTCTTTGTCTCTGCAGAAGCTGAGAATGCCAAGCGGGGACTTCAAGGAGGACAGGCTTACGACATCAGCTCAATCCACCCCTTGTGGCACCCCTTCCAGCACCCCGTCTGTCACCCCCTGTGTTACCCCCAGCATCAGCCCCCACTCATCACCGATACTCAACCGCAGGTATGCATCAAATGGCTATTTTTGGCTATTTTGGAACAGATCCTGTAGTAGAATAGACGTCCACTCCCCTCTGAATGAGCACTAGATTCAAATATGAGTAATATTTTCAGATGGCACATTAGGTTCAATTGTTCCATGTCTCTAATAGCTTTGTTGTGTGTGGACATGCAGGAGCTGGTTCAACAGCCAGAGTCTTGCACCATTTCTCGCTTCCACAGAACTCAGTAGTCCTAACCTCAGCCCTGAAATGGGAGGCAACGAGGGAGGAGGTGGAGCGGGAGGGGAGAGGTGGAGCTTATTTGGAACTTCTCGCCCGGTAGTACAGAAGTCCACTACTGACCCCGGTTCAGAAACCAACACAGGTGAGAAATCAGTCCCTCAGGAGTTTCAATTATTAAAACTGTTGGCCGAGCTTTCTTAGTAAAAAAAAATAAAATAAGAAGAATAGACTTTGTGTTCCCAAGAGAGAATGTGTGAATAATAGTATTCTATAGTCATGGTCAAGTCAGCATTTCAGATTCTAAAAAATAACTTAAAATGTAATGGACGTTGCATTTTTTTTGCTTGGCTGATGCTATACCTTTTTGTCAGGTGCGTTAACATCCTTGTCTCCTCTGCTCTTCCTCAGGCTTCAAACTAAAGTCATACTTTGGCGTGCAGAAGTCTACCACCATGGAGGAAATCAAGACCCAGGTCAACCTCATGGTGGATGACCCTGCCAAGTTCAACCCCCCCAAGATCGAGATCAGCAGCATCGAGGGCAACAGACCCCTCCAGACCCGCCCACACAAACTTAAACCCCGGGACATGAACGTCCTGACACCATCTGGATTCTGATACCCTTGCCTCCCTGTTGGCCAATAGCAGGTCTACTACCCTCTTCTGTCTCCTAAGCCTCCTCAGCTTCTGTGGAACACCGAGTTGGAAAAGATGGAGGACGAGCTACAGAACTATATCCCCATATTCCCTGAACCCTGATGTTTTATATGACCCTATGCCTGCTCCCCCCACTTCTCCTCAATTAAAGCACCAAACGGGGCATTTCCATCCACCTCCATCCGCCTCAAGAGGGTCACTTTTTTGGAGGGGTGCTTTGTCATACGATGCCCTGTTGTCGTCTGCTTCTCAGTGATGTCTTGAAATAGAAATTGTGGTTTTGATGTCTCATGAGTCCCCTGCTTTGGCGAAAACCCCCAAGCTCATTATATCTAACTCACTTTCACTTAAAGCACTGTACAGTACCCAGCCAGTGTCATTTCACTCAACTATACTCAATCGCCTCTGATGCTTTAGTTTTTTTTACAAATTTAACAGTGAGTGTGGTTTTACTGATGTTGTGCCTAAGCCTGCTTCTGGCATCTTGGTCACATCAGTTGACATTTTTTTATTTTTTAAAGGTGAGTGGTTACTGCTAACCAGGATTATTTGTATTTGTTTTTCTTCATAACATCCAGATATTGTTTGTTATTAGTATTTAAGTGTCATGATATTTGTCATACCAGTCTGTAATGCTTTAAGAATATATTGATATGAAGTACAATGCTTTGAAATTGTCATTTTAAAAGCTTTTTTATATGGACTATTATTTTAGAATGAATACTGTTTTGTTTTTGCAAGATGTTCCAAGATGAATTCCAATAACTATAGCTTGGTCCACTGATTTTGGCTGTAAATAATTTCAACACTAACAAAAGTATTCCAATGTTTCTGGTTAATTATTTATCTTAATTGCTAACTTTAAAGGGCCGGCACCCCCCATATGAAAGCCACTTAAATTTTTGACTGGTACTGTATGTGTTTATGATCCAGCTTTCGTCTAAGAATTAAATGGTGTTTTGGGATGGGGTTACTAGCTTGTGTATTTTACGTCGCACAGTACTATAACATCCCACATTAGATTTTTTATTGTCACATACACCAGATAGGTGCAGGTAAATGTGTTGTTTTACAGGGTCAGCCATAGTACGTTACCCCAGGAGCAAGTTAGGTTTAAGTGCCTTGCTCAAGGGCACATTGGCAGATTTTTCACCTTGTCAGTTCGGATATTCAAACCAGCGACCTTTCGGTTAATGGCCCAACCGCTAGGATACCTGCCCCCATTAGAAAACACTGTTGGGTTAAAAATAAAAGTTGTGAAAATGTTGCTGATTTGACCATTACATCTTATGGACACTAGATGGCACAAGAAGCTCTGAGGGTGAAATAAAGAGGACTCAAAAGATATTATTGTTGGTGACTCATTAATTTTTTACATTCAGTGTTTTTAATCGTGTTCGAGAGGATCAAAACTCTTATGTATCATGGGTAAATTGTGATTGACTGACGGATCTACAAATAATGAGTAGTGATTTGTAGATCAGGCAGTCACAATTTCCCCATGATCCATCAAGGTTTTGATGCTCTCGAACACGGCCGTTGAATTTGTTACAATAGTTTAAAAGGATTCTGTATTTCCAGCACATTCTAAAGGCAAAATCAACAATAGCACTCAACCAACGTTCCCTCTAATTTCTTTTGCCACTACAAATTTCAGGTCTGCTGAGCGCAAACCTGAATGTTGTAAAAATTCTGTGCAACTTCTAGTGTGCGTTTACTGTGAACACAGGCTGTACCTGCTTTAAGTTACAGTTTTAACAGTGACCATGTAGGCTACTGTGGCTATTTGATCATAATGTAGGCCAGCCAAACTCAACTGGTGGTCCGAGTCCGGACCCAGAGAAGGGTCAATCCGGACCGGACAACATCGCACTTTTTAATATAAAAGTAAAATAATTTTTAGACAGCTTTAAAAAAAATCTACCGGGTGCAGCAGACACAATTGTCTTTCTCTCTCGACGCAACGCCCACCTCTACTAGTGCCCCTTCTAATCCAATCACGTGGATATATGCAAATACAAGAGACGGCGTCTTACCCAATCACATCAATCCAAATATCCTATGCGGAACCTTGCAATTTTTTAAACATTTTTAAATATATTTTTTAATAACAACAAATCAATACAGGAAGTACATGTGGGAACACAAGTATATATAAATAATATACAAAGGACAATTGGGCTAGGGGGTACAATATCACATTACACAAGGACCTTAAGGGACATACAGTGGGGGAAAAAAGTATTTAGTCAGCCACCAATTGTGCAAGTTCTCCCACTTAAAAAGATGAGAGAGGCCTGTAATTTTCATCATTGGTACACTTCAACTATGACAGACAAAATGAGAAAAAAAAATCCAGAAAATCACATTGTAGGATTTTTAATGAATTTATTTTTATTTATTCATTTTATTTCACCTTTATTTAACCAGGTAGGCAAATTGAGAACATGTTCTCATTTACAATTGCGACCTGGCCAAGATAAAGCAAAGCAGTTCGATACATACAACAACACATAGTTACACATGGAGTAGAACAAACATACAGTCAATAATACAGTGAAAAAATAAGTCTATATACAATGTGAGCAAGTGAGGTGAGATAAGGGAGGTGAAGGCAAACAAAATATATATAAAAATATAAAAAGGCCATGGTGGCGAAGTAAATACAATATAGCAAGTAAAAAAACACTGGAATGGTTGGTTTGCAGTGGAAGAAAGTGCAAAGTAGAGATAGAAATAATGGGGTGCAAAGGAGCAAAAATAAATAAATGAATACAGTAGGTAAAGAGGTAGTTGTTTGGGCTAAATTATAGATGGGCTATGTACAGGTGCAGTAATCTATGAGCTGCTCTGACAGCTGGTGCTTAAAGCTAGTGAGGGAGATAAGTGTTTCCAATTTCAGAGATTTTTGTAGTTCGTTCCAGTCATTGGCAGCAGAGAACTGGAAGGAGAGGCGGCCAAAGGAAGAATTGGTTTTGGGGGTGACCAGAGAGATATACCTGCTGGAGCGCGTGCTACAGGTAGGTGCTGCTATGGTGACCAGCGAGCTGAGATAAGGGGGGACTTTACCTAGCAGGGTCTTGTAGATGACCTGGAGCCAGTGGGTTTGTTGACGAGTATGAAGCGAGGGCCAGCCAACGAGAGTGTACAGGTCGCAGTGGTGGGTAGTGTAAGGGGCTTTGGTGACAAAACGGATGGCACTGTGATAGACTGCATCCAATTTATTGAGTAGGGTATTGGAGGCTATTTTGTAAATGACATCACCGAAGTCGAGGATTGGTAGGATGGTCAGTTTTACAAGGGTATGTTTGGCAGCATGAGTGAAGGATGCTTTGTTGCGGAATAGGAAGCCAATTCTAGATTTAACTTTGGATTGGAGATGTTTGATGTGAGTCTGGAAGGAGAGTTTACAGTCTAACCAGACACCTAGGTATTTGTAGTTGTCCACATATTCTAAGTCAAAGCCGTCTAGAGTAGTGATGTTGGACAGGCGGGCAGGTGCAGGCAGCGATCGGTTGAAGAGCATGCATTTAGTTTTACTTGTATTTAAGAGCAATTGGAGGCCACGGAAGGAGAGTTGTATGGCATTGAAGCTCGCCTGGAGGGTTGTTAACACAGTGTCAAAAGAAGGGCCAGAAGTATACAGAATAGTGTCGTCTGCGTAGAGGTGGATCAGAGACTCACCAGCAGCAAGAGCGACATCATTGATGTATACAGAGAAGAGAGTCGGTCCAAGAATTGAACCCTGTGGCACCCCCATAGAGACTGCCAGAGGCCCGGACAACAGACCCTCCGATTTGACACACTGAACTCGATCAGAGAAGTAGTTGGTGAACCAGGCGAGGCAATCATTAGAGAAACCAAGGCTGTTGAGTCTGCCGATGAGGATGTGGTGATTGACAGAGTCAAAAGCCTTGGCCAGGTCAATGAATACGGCTGCACAGTATTGTTTCCTATCGATGGCGGTTAAGATATCGTTTATGACCTTGAGCGTGGCTGAGGTGCACCCATGACCAGCTCTGAAACCAGATTGCATAGCGGAGAAGGTATGGTGGGATTCGAAATGGTCGGTAATCTGTTTGTTAACTTGGCTTTCGAAGACCTTAGAAAGGCAGGGTAGGATAGATATGGGTCTGTAGCTGTTTGGGTCAAGAGTGTCCCCCCCTTTGAAGAGGGGGATAACCGCAGCTGCTTTCCAATCTTTGGGAATCTCAGACGACACGAAAGAGAGGTTGAAAAGGCTAGTAATAGGGGTGGCAACAATTTCAGCAGATAGTTTTAGAAAGAAAGGGTCCAGATTATCTAGCCCGGCTGATTTGTAAGGGTCCAGATTTTGCAGCTCTTTCAGAACATCAGCTGACTGTATTTGGGAGAAAGAGAAATGGGGAAGGCTTGGGCGAGTTGCTGTGGGGGGTGCAGTGCTGTTGACCGGGGTAGGGGTAGCCAGGTGGAAAGCATGACCAGCCGTAGAAAAATGCTTATTGAAATTCTCAATTATAGTGGATTTGTCGGTGGTGACAGTGTTTCCTATCTTCAGTGCAGTTGGAAGCTGGGAGGAGGTGTTCTTATTCTCCATGGACTTTACAGTGTCCCAGAACTTTTTTGAGTTTGTGTTGCAGGAAGCAAATTTCTGCTTGAAAAAGCTAGCCTTGGCTTTTCTAACTGCCTGTGTATATTGGTTCCTAGCTTCCCTGAAAAGTTGCATATCACGGGGGCTGTTCGATGCTAATGCAGAACGCCATAGGATGTTTTTCTGTTGGTTAAGGGCAGTCAGGTCAGGAGAGAACCAAGGGCTATATCTGTTCCTGGTTCTAAATTTCTTGAATGGGGCATGCTTATTCAAGATGGTGAGGAAGGCATTTAAAAAAAATATCCAGGCATCCTCTACTGACGGGATAAGATCAATATCCTTCCAGGATACCTCGGCCAGGTCGATTAGAAAGGCCTGCTCGCTGAAGTGTTTCAGGGAGCGTTTGACAGTGATGAGTGGAGGTCGTTTGACCGCTGACCCATTACGGATGCAGGCAATGAGGCAGTGATCGCTGAGATCTTGGTTGAAAACAGCAGAGGTGTATTTGGAGGGCAAGTTGGTTAGGATGATATCTATGAGGGTACCCGTGTTTACGGAATTGGGGTGGTACCTGGTAGGTTCATTGATAATTTGTGTGAGATTGAGGGCATCAAGCTTAGATTGTAGGATGGCTGGGGTGTTAAGCATGTTCCAATTTAGGTCGCCTAGCAGCACGAGCTCTGAAGATAGATGGGGGGCAATCAGTTCACATATGGTGTCCAGAGCACAGCTGGGGGCAGAGGGTGGTCTATAGCAGGCGGCAACGGTGAGAGACTTGTTTTTAGAGAGGTGGATTTTTAAAAGTAGAAGTTCAAATTGTTTGGGAACAGACCTGGATAGTAAAACAGAACTCTGCAGGCAATCTTTGCAGTAGATTGCAACACCGCCCCCTTTGGCCGTTCTATCTTGTCTGAAAATGTTGTAATTAGGGATGAAAATGTCAGAATTTTTGGTGGTCTTCCTAAGCCAGGATTCAGACACGGCTAAAACATCCGGGTTGGCAGAGTGTGCTAAAGCAGTGAACAAAACAAACTTAGGGAGGAGGCTTCTAATGTTAACATGCATGAAACCAAGACTATTACGGTTACAGAAGTCATCAAAAGAGAGCGCCTGGGGAATAGGAGTGGAGCTAGGTACTGCAGGGCCTGGGTTCACCTCTACATCACCAGAGGAACAGAGGAGGAGTAGGATAAGGGTACGGCTAAAAGCTATGAGAATTGGTCGTCTAGAACGTCTAGAACAGAGAGTAAAAGGAAGTTTCTGGGGGCGATAAAATAGCTTCAAGGAATAATGTACAGACAAAGGTATGGCAGGATGTGAATACAGTGGAGGTAAACCTAGGTATTGAGTGATGATGAGAGAGATATTGTCTCTAGAAACATCATTGAAACCAGGTGATGTCATCGCATATGTGGGTGGTGGAATTGAAAGGTTGGATATGGTATAGTGAACAGGGCTAGAGGCTCTACAGTGAAATAAGCCAATAAACACTAACCAGAACAGCAATGGACAAGGCATATTTACATTAAGGAGAGGCATGCTTAATCGAGTGATCATAAGGGTCCAGTGAGTAGAGGTTGGTTGGGGTCACGGCGATCCAGACAGCTGGCCGGGTAGATGGCTATCGGTAGCAAGATAGCATAGGATGGAAGTCTATTTTTTTTTAGACACCTCGTGCGTTTCCGTCGGTAGATTAGTGGGGTTCCGTGTGGTAGAGGGGATCAATCCAATTGGCAAAATAGATATAGTGACCCAAGAAAAATTGTCCGATATACTTATTCAGATAGCAGCCGATAAGACAGCTAACGATTAGCGGGCCCCAGATGAGCGTTCAGGTAACGTTGCGACGGAGGTGCCAGTTGGATAACTCCCTCGGGCAGATAATGTCGGCAGTCAGTCGTGAAGGCCCGATGGGGCTCCGCATCTGCAGCAACAACAAAAAAAAAAAAAAACGGGTCCGGATAGGTGACTGTAGCCCAGGAATGGCTGATGGAACTCCTCAGCTGGCTAGCTTCGGAATAATTTAAGTTTGCTCCGGGATCGACGTAAGCCAATAGTCACACGGTTTGCAGCTAGCTAGCTGCGAAATCAAGGTGCAAACGTCCAGAGCCTGCGGCTGAAATCCGGGGACACTGAGAAAAATAGGCCCGGTATGCTCCGGTCCGAGTCGCGTTGCACAAAAGTGCCGATAGATTATCGAGCTAAAGGAATAGCTGAAGACCACAAAACGTGGGCAGCTGAAACACCAACGCTAGCCAGCAAACCGGCTAACTTCTGGGCAGCTTCAGATCAGCTACTGGCTAGCTTCTAGTTAGCTTCTGGGTAGCTTCCGGCTAGCTTCTGGCTAGTTTCGGCCGGCTTCTGGTTAGCCTCTGGCTAGCTACCACTGTGGATTTTCAGATTTGAGGTAAATAATACTTTTTTTTGTAATTGGTGAGGCGGGTTGCAGGAAAGCTTTTGTAGTTGAGTTCTTGGATAATAAAATATATAAAGATATGCGAAGAAAGGTGTAAATATATATGTATACAGGACACGACAATACGAGGACAAAAAAAGACGTCTGAACTGCTATGCCATCTTGGAACGTTAATGTGTGTGTATTTGCAAATTATGGTGGAAAATAAGTATTTGGTCACCTACAAACAAGCAAGATTTCTGGCTCTCACAGACCTGTAACCTTTTCTTTAAGAGGCTCCTCTGTCCTCTACTCGTTACCTGTATTAATGGCACCTGTTTGAACTTGTTATCAGTATAAAAGACACCTGTCCTGTCACGCCCTGGCCTTAGTATTCTTTGTTTTCTTTATGTTTTTTAGTTAGGTCAGGGTGTGACATGGGGAATGTATGTGTTTTGTAGTGTCTATGGGGTGTTGTATGTGTATGGGGCAGAGTAGAGTAGAGTTGTCTAGTTATGTCTATGGCTGCCTAGATTGGTTCTCAATCAGAGACAGCTGTCATTCATTGTCTCTGATTGGGAGCCATATTTAAGGCAGCCATAGGCAGTAGGCTTTTGTGGGTAGTTGTCTATGTCTATGTTCTATGTTGCATGTGTGCACTTAGTTCAGGTTTAGCTTCACGATCGTTTGTTTTGTTCATTTTGTAAGTGTTTGTTTTTCCTTCATTAAAAGAAGATGTATTTTTCACGCGCTGCGCCTTGGTCCTCTCTCTCTCAGGAAGACGATCGTGACAGAACTACCCACCAACCATGGATCAAGCAGCGTGAGAGGAACCAACAACAGCGGCAAAGAAACCAGGACTCGTGGACATGGGAGGATGTATTGGACGGCAAGGGTTGCTACACATGGGAGGAGATCCGAGCTGGAAGAGATCGCCTCCCATGGGAACAGCTGGAGGCGATTAGGAGAGCAGAGGCAACCGGAGAGAGGAACCGGAGTTATGAGGGTACGCAACTAGCAAGGAAGCCTGTGAGTAAACCCCAAAAATGTCTTGGGGGGGGGCTTAAAGGGAGAGTGGCGAAGTCAGGTAGGAGACCTGCGCCTACTCCCTGTACTTACCGTGGAGAGCGAGAGTACGGGCAGACACCGTGTTACGCAGTAGAGCGCATGGTGTCTCCTGTACGAGTGCATAGCCCGGTTCGGTACATTCCAGCTCCACGTATCGGCCGGGCTAGATTGAGCGTTGAGCCGGATGTCATGAAGCCGGCCCAACGCATCTGGCCACCAGTGCGTCTCCTCGGGCCGGCTTACATGGCACCAGCCTTACACATGGTGTCCCCGGTTCGCCTACATAGCCCGGTGCGGGTTATTCCACCTCCCCGCACTGGTCGGGCAACGGGGAGCATACAACCAGGTAAGGTTGGGCAGGCTCAGTGCTCAAGGGAGCCAGTACGCCTGCACGGTCCGGTATTTCCGGCGCCACCTTCCCGCTCCAGGCCAGTACCACCAGTGCCTACACCACGCACCAGGCTTCCAGTGCGTCTCCAGAGCCCTGTTCCTCCTCCACGCACTCTCCCTGTGGTGCGTGTCTCCAGCCCAGTGCCTCCAGTCCCGGCACCACGCATCAAGCCTCCTGTGCGTCTCCAGAGCCCTGTACGCACTGTTCCTTCTCCCCGTACTCGCCCTGATGTGCGTGCCCTCAGCCCGGTACCACCAGTGCCGGTACCACGCACCAGGCCTATGGTACGCCTTGAGAGTCCAGTGTGCCCTGTTGTTGTTCCCCGCACTAGCCTGATGGTGCGTGTCCTTAGCCCGGTACCTCCAGTTCCGGTACCACGCACCAGGCCTACAGTGCGTCTCAGCCGGCCAGAGTCTGCCGTCTGCCCAGCGGCGCCTGAACTGCCCGTCTGCCCAACGGCGCCTGAACTGCCCGTCTGCCCAACGGCGCCTGAACTGCCCGTCTGCCCAACGGCGCCTGAACTGCCCGTCTGCCCAACGCCGTCTGAACTGTCCGTCTGCCAAGCGCCGCATGAACTGCCCGTCTGTACTGAGCCTTCAAGGCCGCCCGTCTGCCATGAGCCTGCAAAGCCGCCCGTCTGCCATGAGCCTTCAGAGCCGTCCGCCAGACAGGAGCCGCTAGAGCCGTCCGCCAGACAGGAGCCGCTAGAGCCGTCCGCCAGACAGGAGCCGCTAGAGCCTTCCGCCAGACAGGATCAGCCAGAGCCTTCCGCCAGACAGGATCAGCCAGAGCCTTCCGCCAGACAGGATCAGCCAGAGCCTTCCGCCAGACAGGATCAGCCAGAGCCTTCCGCCAGACAGGATCAGCTAGAGCCTTCCGCCAGACAGGATCAGCCAGAGCCTTCCGCCAGACAGGATCCGCCAGAGCCTTCCGCCAGACAGGATCAGCCAGAGCCTTCCGCCAGCCATGACCAGCCAGAGCCTTCCGCCAGCCATGACCAGCCAGAGCCTTCCGCCAGCCATGACCAGCCAGAGCCGTCAGCGAGCCATGACCAGCCAGAGCCGTCAGCGAGCCATGACCAGCCAGAGCCGTCAGCGAGCCATGACCAGCCAGAGCCGTCAGCGAGCCATGACCAGCCAGAGCCGTCAGCGAGCCATGACCAGCCAGAGCCGTCAGCCAGCCATGACCAGCCAGAGCCGTCATCCAGCCATGACCAGCCAGAGCCGTCATCCAGCCATGACCCGCCAGAGCCAGCCAGCCAGGATCCGCCAGAGCCAGCCAGCCAGGATCCGCCAGAGCCAGCCAGCCAGGATCCGCCAGAGCCAGCCAGCCAGGATCCGCCAGAGCCAGCCAGCCAGGATCCGCCAGAGCCAGCCAGCCAGGCAGCCAGCCAGGATCCGCCAGAGCCAGCCAGCCAGGATCCGCCAGAGCCAGCCAGCCAGGATCCGCCAGAGCCATCCAGTCCGGAGCTGCCGTCCCTCAGTCCGGAGCTGCCGTCCCTCAGTCCGGAGCTGCCGTCCCTCAGTCCGGAGCTGCCGTCCTTCAGTCCGGAGCTGCCGTCCCTCAGTCCGGAGCTGCCCCTTATCCCGGTGCTGCTCCTTATCCTGGTGATGCCCCTTAGTCCGGAGCTGCCCCTTAGTCCGGAGCTGCCCCTTAGTCCGGTGATGCCCCTTATCCCGGTGATGCCCCTTATCCCGGTGATGCCCCTTATCCCGGTGATGCCCCTTAATTTAGGTGGGTTTATTTGGAGGGTGGTCATTGAGAGGGGGATACGAAAGCGGGTATTGACAATGGTGGAGTGGGGGCCACATCCAGCACCCGAGCCGCCGCCATGATGGGGCCCACCCCGGACCCTCCCCTTTCTATTTCAGGTTGTGCGGTCGGAGTCCGCACCTTTGGGGGGGGGGTACTGTCACGCCCTGGCCTTAGTATTCTTTGTTTTCTTTATGTTTTTTAGTTAGGTCAGGGTGTGACATGGGGAATGTATGTGTTTTGTAGTGTCTATGGGGTGTTGTATGTGTATGGGGCAGAGTAGAGTAGAGTTGTCTAGTTATGTCTATGGCTGCCTAGATTGGTTCTCAATCAGAGACAGCTGTCATTCATTGTCTCTGATTGGGAGCCATATTTAAGGCAGCCATAGGCAGTAGGCTTTTGTGGGTAGTTGTCTATGTCTATGTTCTATGTTGCATGTGTGCACTTAGTTCAGGTTTAGCTTCACGATCGTTTGTTTTGTTCATTTTGTAAGTGTTTGTTTTTCCTTCATTAAAAGAAGATGTATTTTTCACGCGCTGCGCCTTGGTCCTCTCTCTCTCAGGAAGACGATCGTGACATGTCCACAACCTCAAACAGTCACACTCCAAACTCCACTATGGCCAAGACCAAAGATTGGAGGTTTACCTGTGGATGTATTTGAAGGCCTACCTTCAAACTCAGTGCCTCTTTGCTTGACATCATGGCAAAATCAAAAGAAATCAGCCAAGACCTCAGAAAAACAATTGTAGACCTCCACAAGTCTGGTTCATCCTTGGGAGCAATTTCCAAACATCTGAAGGTACCACGTTCATCTGTACAAACAATAGTACGCAACTATAAACACCATGGGACCACGCAGCCGTCATACCACTCAGGAAGGAGACGTGTTCCGTCTCCTTGAGATGATTGTACTTTGGTGAGAAAAGTGCAGAACAACAGCACCTTGTGAAGATGCTGGAGGAAACAGGTACAAAAGTATCTATATCCACAGTAAAACGAGTCCTATATCGACATAACCTGAAAGGCCACTCAGCAAGGAAGAAGCCACTGCTCCAAAACTGCCATAAAAAAGCCAGACTACGGTTTGCAACTGCACATGGGGACAAAGATCGTACTTTTTGGAGAAATGTCCTCTGGTCTGATGAAACAAAAATAGTTTGGCCATAATGACCATCGTTATGTTTGGAGGAAAAAGGGGGAGGCTTGCAAGCCGAAGAACATCATCCCAACCATGAAGCACAGGAGTGGCAGCATCATGTTGTGGTGGTGCTTTGCTGCAGGAGGGACTGGTGCACTTCACAAAATAGATTGCCTCATGAGGAAGGAAAATTATGTGGATATATTGAAGCAACATCTCAAGAAATCAGTCAGGGAGTTAAAGCTTGGGTCTTCCAAATGGACAATGACCCCAAGCATAATTCCAAAGTTGTGACAAAATGGCTTAAGGACAACAAAGTCAAGGTATTGGAGTGGAGATCACAAAGCCCTGACCTCAATCCAATAGAACATTTGTGGGCAGAACTGAAAAAGCGTGTGCGAGCAAGGAGGCCTACAACCCTGACTCAGTTACACCAGCTCTGTCAGGAGGAATGGGCCAAAATTCACCCAACTTATTGTGGGAAGCTTGTGGAAGGCTACCCAAAACGTTTAACTCAAGTTAAACAATTTAAAGGCAATGCTACCAAATACTAATTGAGTGTGTGTAAACTTCTGACCCACTGGGAATGTGATGAAAGAAATAAAAGCTGAAATAAATCATTCTCTCTACTATTATTCTGACATTTCACATTCTTAAAAAAAAGTGGTGATCCTAACTGACCTAAGACAGGGAATGTTTATTAGGATTAAATGTCAGGAATTGTGAAAAACTGAGTTTAAATGTATTTGGCTAAGGTGTATGTAAACTTCTGACTTCAACTGTATGTCTCCCTCACTAACTTTAAGCATCAGCTGTCAGAGCAGCTTACTGATCACTGCACCTGTACACAGCCCATCTGTAAATAGCCCACCCAACTACCCCTTCCCCATATTGTTATTTATTTTTGCTCTTTTGCACCCCAGTATCTCTACTTGCACATCATCATCTGCACATCTATCACTCCAGTTTTAATGCTACATTTTAATTATTTCGCCACTTTATGGCCTATTTATTGCATTACCTCTGTAATCTTACTACATTAGCACACACTGTATATAGATTTTTCTGTTGTGTTATTGACTGTACGTTTGTTTATCCCATGTGTATGTCATGTTTTGTCATTGATCATCATGTCTTGTCCCTGTGCTTCCCTCTGCTGGTCTTATTAGGTTCTTTCCCTCTTTCTATCCCTCTCTCTCCCCCTCCCTCTCTCCCTCTCTCGCTCTCTCTCTCTCTCTATCGTTCCGTTCCTGCTCCCAGCTGTTTCCCATTCTCCTAACTACCTCATTTACTCTTTCACACCTGTCCCCTATTTTACCCTCTGATTAGAGTCCCTATTTCTCCCTCTGTCTTCCGCTTCTGTCCTTGTCGGATTCTTGTTTGATGTTTGCTGCTCCTGTGTCCTTGTTCCGCCCTGTCGTGTTTTTGCCTTCTTCAGATGCTGCGTGTGAGCAGGTGTCTATGTCAGCTACGGCTTGTGCCTTCCTGAAGCGACCTGCAGTCTGTGGTCGCGTCTCCTGTCGTTCCTCTCTACTGACGAGAGGTTTTCAGTTTCCTGTTTTGGATTTACCTTTGATATATCCAGGAGAATCATTGTTTGTTTGTTACTGGAATAAAGACTCTGTTTCTATTACGTCGCTTTTGGGTCCTCATTCACCTGCATAACAGAAGAATCCGACCAAGAATGGACCCAGCGACTACGGATTCTCGCAACACTGCCGTCGAGTTCCAGGGAGCAATGCTCGGCAGACACGAGCAGGAATTGTCTGCTGCTCGTCATGCCGTTGAGACCCTGGCCGCTCAGGTCTCCGACCTCTCAGGACAGTTTCAGAGTCTTCGTCTCGTGCCACCAGCTACTTCCTGGTTTTCCGAGTCTCCGGAACCTAGGGTTAATAACCCACCATGTTACTCTGGGCAACCCACTGAGTGTCGCTCCTTTCTCACCCAGTGTGATATTGTGTTCTCTCTCCAGCCCAACACATACTCAAGAGAGAGAGCTCGGATCGCTTACGTCATATCACTCCTTACTGGTCGGGCTCGGGAGTGGGGCACAGCTATCTGGGAGGCAAGGGCTGAGTGTTCTAACGATTATCAGAACTTTAAAGAGGAGATGATACGGGTTTTTGATCGTTCAGTTTTTGGGAAGGAGGCTTCCAGGGCCCTGGCTTCCCTATGTCAAGGTGATCGATCCATAACGGATTACTCTATAGAGTTTCGCACTCTTGCTGCCTCCAGTGACTGGAACGAGCCGGCGTTGCTCGCTCGTTTTTTGGAGGGACTCCACGCTGAGGTTAAGGATGAGATTCTCTCCCGGGAGGTTCCTTCCAGCGTGGACTCTTTGATTGCACTCGCCATCCGCATAGAACGACAGGTAGATCTTCGTCACCGAGCTCGTGGAGGAGAGCTCGCGTTAACGGTGTTCCCCCTCTCCGCATCTCAACCATCTCCTCCCACCGGCTCAGAGACTGAGCCCATGCAGCTGGGAGGTATTCGCACCTCGACTAAGGAGAGGGAACGGAGAATCACCAACCGCCTTTGCCTCTATTGCGGTTCTGCTGGACATTTTGTCATGTCATGTCCAGTAAAGGGCCAGAGCTCATCAGTAAGCGGAGGGCTACTGGTGAGCGCTACTACTCAGGTCTCTCCATCAAGATCCTGTACTACCTTGTCGGTCCATCTACGCTGGACCGGTTCGGCTGCTTCCTGCAGTGCCTTGATAGACTCTGGGGCTGAGGGTTGTTTTATGGACGAAGCATGGGCTCGGAAACATGACATTCCTCTCAGACAGTTAGGGAAGCCCACGCCCATGTTCGCCTTAGATGGTAGTCTTCTCCCCAGTATCAGATGTGAGACACTACCTTTAACCCTCACAGTATCTGGTAACCACAGTGAGACCATTTCCTTTTTGATTTTTCGTTCACCTTTTACACCTGTTGTTTTGGGTCATCCCTGGCTAGTATGTCATAATCCTTCTATTAATTGGTCTAGTAATTCTATCCTATCCTGGAACGTTTCTTGTCATGTGAAGTGTTTAATGTCTGCTATCCCTCCTGTTTCTTCTGTCCCCTCTTCTCAGGAGGAACCTGGTGATTTGACAGGAGTGCCGGAGGAATATCATGATCTGCGCACGGTCTTCAGTCGGTCCAGAGCCAACTCTCTTCCTCCTCACCGGTCGTATGATTGTTGTATTGATCTCCTTCCGGGGACCACTCCTCCTCGGGGTAGACTATACTCTCTGTCGGCTCCCGAACGTAAGGCTCTCGAGGATTATCTGTCTGTTTCTCTCGACGCCGGTACCGTGGTGCCTTCTTCCTCTCCCGCCGGAGCGGGGTTTTTTTTTGTTAAGAAGAAGGACGGTACTCTGCGCCCCTGCGTGGATTATCGAGGGTTGAATGACATAACGGTTAAGAATCGTTATCCGCTTCCCCTTATGTCGTCAGCCTTCGAGATTCTGCAGGGAGCCAGGTTCTTTACTAAGTTGGACCTTCGTAACGCTTACCATCTCGTGCGCATCAGAGAGGGGGACGAGTGGAAAACGGCGTTTAACACTCCGTTAGGGCATTTTGAATACCGGGTTCTGCCGTTCGGTCTCGCTAATGCTCCAGCTGTCTTTCAGGCATTAGTTAATGATGTACTGAGAGACATGCTGAACATCTTTGTTTTCGTTTACCTTGACGATATCCTGATTTTTTCACCGTCACTCGAGATTCATGTTCAGCACGTTCGACGTGTACTCCAGCGCCTTTTAGAGAATTGTCTCTACGTGAAGGCTGAGAAGTGCGCCTTTCATGTCTCCTCTGTCACATTTCTCGGTTCTGTTATTTCCGCTGAAGGCATTCAGATGGATCCCGCTAAGGTCCAGGCTGTCAGCGATTGGCCCGTTCCTAAGTCACGTGTCGAGTTGCAGCGCTTTCTCGGTTTCGCTAATTTCTATCGGCGTTTCATTCGTAATTTCGGTCAAGTGGCTGCTCCTCTCACAGCTCTGACTTCTGTCAAGACGTGCTTTAAGTGGTCCGGTTCCGCCCAGGGAGCTTTTGATCTCCTCAAGAAGCGTTTTACATCCGCTCCTATCCTTGTTACTCCTGACGTCACTAAACAATTTATTGTCGAGGTTGACGCTTCAGAGGTGGGCGTGGGAGCCATTCTGTCCCAGCGCTTCCAGTCTGACGATAAGGTCCATCCTTGCGCTTATTTTTCTCATCGCCTATCGCCATCGGAACGCAACTATGATGTGGGTAACCGCGAACTGCTCGCCATCCGCTTAGCCCTAGGCGAATGGCGACAGTGGTTGGAGGGGGCGACCGTCCCTTTTGTCGTTTGGACTGACCATAAGAACCTTGAGTACATCCGTTCTGCCAAACGACTTAATGCACGTCAAGCTCGTTGGGCGTTGTTTTTCGCTCGTTTCGAGTTCGTGATTTCTTATCGCCCGGGAAATAAGAACACCAAGCCTGATGCCTTATCCCGTCTCTTTAGTTCTTCTGTGGCTTCTACCGACCCCGAGGGGATTCTCCCTGAGGGGCGTGTTGTCGGGTTGACTGTCTGGGGAATTGAGAGACAGGTAAAGCAAGCACTCACTCACACTGCGTCGCCGCGCGCTTGTCCTAGTAACCTTCTGTTCGTTCCTGTCTCTACTCGTCTGGCTGTTCTTCAGTGGGCTCACTCTGCCAAGTTAGCTGGCCACCCCGGCGTTCGGGGTACGCTTGCTTCTATTCGCCAGCGGTTTTGGTGGCCTACTCAGGAGCGTGACACGCGCCGTTTCGTGGCTGCTTGTTCGGACTGCGCGCAGACTAAGTCAGGTAACTCTCCTCCTGCCGGTCGTCTCAGACCGCTTCCCATTCCTTCTCGACCATGGTCTCACATCGCCTTAGACTTTATTACCGGTCTGCCTTCGTCTGCGGGGAAGACTGTGATTCTTACGGTTGTCGATAGGTTCTCTAAGGCGGCACATTTCATTCCCCTCGCTAAGCTTCCTTCCGCTAAGGAGACGGCACAAATCATCATTGAGAATGTGTTCAGAATTCATGGCCTCCCGTTAGACGCCGTTTCAGACAGAGGCCCGCAATTCACGTCACAGTTTTGGAGGGAGTTCTGTCGTTTGATTGGTGCTTCCGTCAGTCTCTCTTCCGGGTTTCATCCCCAGTCTAACGGTCAAGCAGAAAGGGCCAATCAGTCGATTGGTCGCATATTACGCAGCCTTTCTTTTCGAAACCCTGCGTCTTGGGCAGAACAGCTCCCCTGGGCAGAATACGCTCACAACTCGCTTCCTTCGTCTGCTACCGGGCTATCTCCGTTTCAGAGTAGTCTTGGGTACCAGCCTCCTCTGTTCTCGTCCCAGCTCGCCGAGTCCAGCGTTCCCTCCGCTCAGGCTTTTGTCCAACGTTGTGAGCGCACCTGGAGGAGGGTCAGGTCTGCACTTTGCCGTTACAGGGCGCAGACTGTGAGAGCCGCCAACAAACGTAGGATTAAGAGCCCTAGGTATTGTCGCGGTCAGAGAGTGTGGCTTTCCACTCGTAACCTTCCCCTTACGACAGCTTCTCGCAAGTTGACTCCGCGGTTCATTGGTCCGTTCCGTGTCTCTCAGGTCGTCAATCCTGTCGCTGTGCGACTGCTTCTTCCGCGACATCTTCGTCGCGTCCACCCTGTCTTCCATGTCTCCTGTGTTAAGCCTTTTCTTCGCGCCCCCGTTCGTCTTCCCTCCCCCCCCCCCGTCCTTGTCGAGGGCGCACCTATTTACAAGGTACGGAAGATCATGGACATGCGTTCTCGGGGACGTGGTCACCAGTACTTAGTGGATTGGGAGGGTTACGGTCCTGAGGAGAGGAGTTGGGTTCCATCTCGGGACGTGCTGGACCGTTCGTTGATTGATGATTTCCTCCGTTGCCGCCAGGGTTCCTCCTCGAGTGCGCCAGGAGGCGCTCGGTGAGTGGGGGGGTACTGTCATGTTTTGTCATTGATCATCATGTCTTGTCCCTGTGCTTCCCTCTGCTGGTCTTATTAGGTTCTTTCCCTCTTTCTATCCCTCTCTCTCCCCCTCCCTCTCTCCCTCTCTCGCTCTCTCTCTCTATCGTTCCGTTCCTGCTCCCAGCTGTTTCCCATTCTCCTAACTACCTCATTTACTCTTTCACACCTGTCCCCTATTTTACCCTCTGATTAGAGTCCCTATTTCTCCCTCTGTCTTCCGCTTCTGTCCTTGTCGGATTCTTGTTTGATGTTTGCTGCTCCTGTGTCCTTGTTCCGCCCTGTCGTGTTTTTGCCTTCTTCAGATGCTGCGTGTGAGCAGGTGTCTATGTCAGCTACGGCTTGTGCCTTCCTGAAGCGACCTGCAGTCTGTGGTCGCGTCTCCTGTCGTTCCTCTCTACTGACGAGAGGTTTTCAGTTTCCTGTTTTGGATTTACCTTTGATATATCCAGGAGAATCATTGTTTGTTTGTTACTGGAATAAAGACTCTGTTTCTATTACGTCGCTTTTGGGTCCTCATTCACCTGCATAACAGTGTAACTCTGTGTTGTTGTTTTTGTCGCACTGCTTGGCTTTATCTTGGCCAGGTCGCAGTTGTAAATGAGAACTTGTTCTCAACTGACCTACCTGTTTAAATAAAGGTGAAGTAAAAATAAATAAAATAAACCTGCCCAGTTAAATAAAGGTTAAATAAATAAAAAATAAACAGAATAGCTCATGTTTCAGTCAGGCTGAGAAGGAAAGGGATTCTGCCCTTTAACACAAGGAAATGGACTACAGGAGGGTGTGTCCCTGTCAGACTGGTGCATTTATACACTTTGAAATGACAAATAGGTTGCAGGTGTGCTCTGGTTACAGTCAGAAAACCTAGTGGGTATAGTGCAATGTTCCCTCTAAACTGCGCACATACGTAGCCGAGACTGCCACACAGCTCCCCTGGGACTGCAGCACAGAGTAAATATCAGCCCAAAGAGAGAAGCATGAGATTGAACTTCACTCAACTTTCTAGACCAGTGGTCACCAGGTCAATTTGTCTTGGGCTGTTGGCGGTAGGTGCACCCGATCCAGCTGCCTGTGCCGTGTAGGCGAACTGTTGCCATTTTGAACCATTTTATGTGTCTGAAGGTACAAACTCCACCTTCCTGGCGAGCCCAGAGTGCAAATCAAGTGCACTACAGGCCTATCGCTGGCCAATCAAATGGCTCAGCTTAATTAACGTGTCTGCAGTAACATAGCAGGCATAAAAGAAAGCTACAGTGAAGTTGATACCGTAAGATTTCAAACTTTTAAAACCATGACTAGAGAGAGACTGTCAACGAATACAGCAAAGAGCTGCTGTGTTTACGAGTGAGTTTATGTTTAAGTTCTTGCTCAGCACTGTCAACACTTTGTATTCAACACTTTTATAAACCATAAAATGCTTGCTCTTCCTATTTCCACTCAGCGCTACAACAAGCACTGCAGCAGTAATGAATTAGCAGGAAAGTGTATCTATGGGCTTGCTTTGTTGTTATTATTCGCGGCTTGGGTATTTTTTTTAAATATCGAGGAATATTTCACTTCCTATTTTCATAGGAGTAACAACATGAATTTGTGCATGAGGCAGAAATAATGTGGTGCGCCTCGAGTTTCGCCATCAGCTGGAAGACGGTGTCCCTTTTTGGTCAGTGGAGGAAAGGGAGAGCTGAGTGATGTTGAGAGGCGGACCCTCAGTCTGCTGCTCTCTCCCTCAGCTGAGACAGACCGCCAATGCAGGCACCATCACCCTAATAAAATAAAAAGCAAATTATTTAACCCTTGTCTGGTGTTCGGGTCGTTGGGACCCATTTTCAATGTTTACACTGTGCACTCCCCTACACATTTATATTACATATGTGGTGTTCGGGTCCACTGGACCCGAGGGTAATAAAAGTGTGGAAAGTGTGTGTGTAGGTGAAAACAAGTAAAACATTTACGAAAAGGTTTGCTGTGTGCCTTCACTGTCTTCCTCCTCCCTGGGCCTGCTGTATCAACAAAGCACCAATATCCTGTCTGTCTTCCTGCCTGTCTGCCTGTCTCCCGCTTTTCTTGAACTCTTTACTCTTTGTAGTGTGTGAAACTACACAATGTCTAGCGGGAACCTGCACAATGTTATTTCGATAAATTATTTCAATAAATTGTAAAATATTCAGTATTTTCCTTCACTCTACCCCAGCCAGGTGCAAATTGGGGGAAGGAAACAACAAATAAATAGCTTTGCATGTGTGGCCCCTTATCACAATAAATCAGTATGGCAAAAATAATCTCTGCTCAGAGGGCTAGTGTGGAAGGAGCGTCTTCCACTTTGGAAGATTAAGAATTTTCCGAATATGAGGATCATGTCTCTGTCAATTCGGAGTCTGACAGTGAGTTGGAAGAAGAGGGTGAAATTGACCATCAGGACCAGCTCATCAGCAGCCTGCAAGAGGAGAAATATGGATGTAAAAAAATTATGAAATTGAATGCTCTTCTTGCCCAAGGAATGAGCCACACCGCATGGCTGCTAATGTGATAAGGATGCAACCAGGGCCGATGCGGGTGGTGTTTACTCATGTGCAGGACATAAAGTCTTCTTTTGAACTGTTCTTCCCAGACACCATCCAGAAAATAATTCTGGACTGCACTAATTTGGAGGGAAGGCGTGTTTTATGGAGAGAGATGGAAGGAGATGGACCAAACTCATGTACATGCGTACTTTGGGGTTCTTATCCTTGCTGGTGTTTTCAGATTCAATGGGGAATCCACAGAATCCCGGTGGGATGCAGAAACTGGCAGATAATTTTTACGTGCAACAATGTGTCTGGAAAACTTCCACATTATTTCCAGGATTATCCGCTTCAATAACCGAGACACCAGACCAGCTCGGCAGCAGAGAGACAAGCTAGCTGCAATCAGGTCAGTGTAGAGAGACAAGCTAGCTGCAATCAGGTCAGTGTAGAGAGACAAGCTAGCTGCACTCAGGTCAGTGTAGAGAGACAAGCTAGCTGCACTCAGGTCAGTGTAGAGAGACAAGCTAGCTGCAATCAGGTCAGTGTAGAGAGACAAGCTAGCTGCACTCAGGTCAGTGTAGAGAGACAAGCTAGCTGCACTCAGGTCAGTGTAGAGAGACAAGCTAGCTGCAATCAGGTCAGTGTAGAGAGACAAGCTAGCTGCACTCAGGTCAGTGTAGAGAGACAAGCTAGCTGCAATCAGGTCAGTGTAGAGAGACAAGCTAGCTGCACTCAGGTCAGTGTAGAGAGACAAGTTAGCTGCAATCAGGTCAGTGTAGAGAGACAAGCTAGCTGCAATCAGGTCAGTGTAGGGAGACAAGCTAGCTGCAATCAGGTCAGTGTAGAGAGACAAGCTAGCTGCAATCAGGTCAGTGTAGGGAGACAAGCTAGCTGCAATCAGGTCAGTGTAGAGAGACAAGCTAGCTGCAATCAGGTCAGTGTAGAGAGACAAGCTAGCTGCAATCAGGTCAGTGTAGAGAGACAAGCTAGCTGCAATCAGGTCAGTGTGGAGAGACAAGCTAGCTGCAATCAGGTCAGTGTAGAGAGACAAGCTAGCTGCAATCAGGTCAGTGTAGAGAGACAAGCTAGCTGCACTCAGGTCAGTGCAGAGAGACAAGCTAGCTGCACTCAGGTCAGTGTAGAGAGACAAGCTAGCTGCACTCAGGTCAGTGTAGAGAGACAAGCTAGCTGCACTCAGGTCAGTGTAGAGAGACAAGCTAGCTGCAATCAGGTCAGTGCAGAGAGACAAGCTAGCTGCAATCAGGTCAGTGTAGAGAGACAAGCTAGCTGCAATCAGGTCAGTGTAGAGAGACAAGCTAGCTGCAATCAGGTCATTGTAGAGAGACAAGCTAGCTGCAATCAGGTCAGTGTAGAGAGACAAGCTAGCTGCAATCAGGTCAGTGCAGAGAGACAAGCTAGCTGCAATCAGGTCAGTGTAGAGAGACAAGCTAGCTGCAATCAGGTCAGTGTAGAGAGACAAGCTAGCTGCAATCAGGTCAGTGTAGAGAGACAAGCTAGCTGCAATCAGGTCAGTGTAGAGAGACAAGCTAGCTGCAATCAGGTCAGTGTGGGACAAGTGGGCGGACCGCCTTCACCTGTTTTACAACCCTGGGCCCAATGTTACTGTTGATGAGCAGCTTATGCCACTAATGGGTCGCTGCCCATGCAGGCAGTACATACCGTCTAAACCCGCAAAATATGGAATCAAGATCTGGGCTGCCTGTGATACTGCTTCATCCTATGCGTGGAACTTGCAAGTGTAAATGGGGAAGCCAGATGGAGGAGCCCCTGAGAAGAACCAAGGGATGCAGGTTGTCCTGGACGTGACACAGGGACTCCGTCGCCACAACATCACATGCAATAACTTTTTTTACTTCGCACAAGCTGGGACAGGAGCTCCTCAAGAGGAAGCTGACGATGGTAGGAACAGTACAAAAAAAACAAGCCAGAGCTCCCACCTCAGCTGTTGAATACATGGAACAGGCCTATCAATTCCTTTAAGTTTGTGTTCACAGCCAACACGTCCCTAGTGTCCTACGTGCCAAAGAGAGGCAAAAATGCGGTACTCATGCGGGATGGGAGAATCTGTGGCCAGGAACATCAAAAAAACAGAAATCATAATGGATTACAATGCCACAAAAGGAGGGGTGGACAATTTAGAAAACTGACTGGCTACAGCTGCAAAAGAAGAACCCTACGCTGGCCACTTGTGATATTCTTCAACATCTTGGAGTACTGTACAACGCGTTTGTCATCTCGATGGCGTTAAATCCAGATTGGAACAGAGGGAAGCTCCAGAGGAGACGGCTCTTTCTCGAGGAGCTCGGCGAGGCATAGGTAAGACCTCAAATCCAGAGGAGGTAACATATCCCAAGGATCCCAGCTTCTGCAGGCATCAGGAGGAGGATGCTGGTGCCCCATCCGCACGACCCACAGAACCAACATCTCCAATACCGGAAGTAAGTGTGAGTGATGTTGTTGCATATGTGTGTGTCTGACTCTCCTACCTTGCCCTGCTGAAACTATATATGTGAGTGAATGAGTGAGATGTTAGTAAAATTCCTGAACTAAGTGTTTTCATCATTCTAGATTGCAGCCGGTAGCAACAAGAAGAAGCGCTGCGATGTGTGTGGACCCAAGAAGGACAGGAAGACACAGTACACATGCATCAAGTGCAAGAAATACATTTGCAACACACACAAATTTTTATCAATTCCAAAAAATACTATGTAAAATTTGTCCTTCCAATTTGTTCAGTTCAAAGCAGTAAACGTCAATAGTGATGAAAACCTTGTTTCATTTCTATTTGTTCAAGATAAACATGATATATTCCACCCATGTCTTGATTATAATTGTAATTTCAAAAACGAATAGCGCTTTTATTGATAAATGTGATCTAGCAGAGGTAAATGTCACGCCCTGATCTGTTTCACCTGTCCTTGTACTTGTCTCCAACCCCCTCCAGGTGTCACCCATCTTCCCCATTATCCCCTGTGTATTTATACCTGTGTTTTCTGTCTGTCTGTTGCCAGTTCGTCTTGTTTGTTCAAGCCTACCAGCAGTTTGTCTCAGCTCCTGTTTGTCCCTAGTCTCTCTTTTCTCATCCTCCTGGTTTTTGACCTCTGCCTGTCCTAACCCTGTACCTGCCCGCCTGACCTCTGCCTGTCTCTGACCCTGAGCCTGCCTGCCGTCCTGTACCTTTGCTATAACCTCTGGATTACTGACTTCTAACTGACCTGACCCTGCCTGCCGTCCTGTACCTTGGCCTCTGCTCTGGATTATCGACCCCTGTCTGCCTTGACCTGTGGTTTGCCTGCCCCTGTGGTTACAATAAACATTGTTACTTCACACAGTCTGCACTTGGGTCTTCCCTTGATTCCTGATAGAAAATGGCAAATATTAACAATGTGTGCTGTCTATATTGCTTGTAATTGATATAAGTCAACATCTAAGTATTAACCCTCCTGTTGTGTTCTGGTCGAATTGGACTGATTTACAAGTTTTATCTCTGAAAAATGTAGTTCATTTAATCTGATTGTCATAAGGTTCCATGACTTTGTCCACACAGGGCATCTGAACACACAATATTAATTTTGATGATTTTCATAAATGGGTGTTTTATTTAACTTTTGTAAACCTGTGGTGTTCCCGGTCATGACCGGTCATTAGAAATGAATGGGTGAGATTACAATTAGTGTATACAATTGAGTTCAGGCACATGCCCATTCATCAGATGGACCCACTCCTCTCCCAGACCCCCACATGCATGTGTGTTTGAGCCCACACACACACCTCACTCCCATTCTTGGCTTCCATGGCAACCCCACGGGAACCTTTCCCTAGTAGAATCTTTCCCCCACGGGAACCACACCTGTTGGCATTCTCACAAACAATCGCAACATTGTTTCAATAATATATTGAACTTTTCTCGCAGCTCTGTTAAATAAAGCTTTTTTGAGGCCTTGCTCGTAATTTATTCTGTGGCAGCACAATGACCAAACGATTTACTGTATGTGAGGCTCTTGATCATATCTTTGATCATGACACTGGTGAGGAGGAGAGAAGCCAGGAAACTGACAGTGAAGATGCATTAGAGGAGGAAGTGTCAGAAGTTGAAGACAACACAGAATATGATCCAGAAAAAGAGACAACCGATGTGGAACAATCCAGTGATGAGGAAGAGATCACTGCTGAGGTTGTTGTTACATTCCGGTCAAAGAATGGAAATTTGTCCTGGTCTTCATCCCCACCTGAGAGGAGAGGTCGGCTGTCGGCTGAAAATGTTATCAGGATGGCCCCAGGGCCAACGAGAAACGCCATATCCCGGGTTGATGACATAAAATCCTGCTTCGAACTGTTCCTGACAGAGTCAATCGAAACTATAGTGATAAACATGACTAACTTGGAGGGGAGACGCATTTACAAAGACAACAGGAAGGAAGTAGACCGGACAGACGTCCAAGCATAATCTCTTGATTTTGGCTGGTGTGTACAGATCCAGAAACAAATCTACCACCAGTTTATGGGATGCAGAGTCTGGTCGGGCAATTTTTCGTGCCACTATGTCACTCCAGACATTTCACGCGTTGTCACGAGTGATTCGCTTCGACAACCGTGATACAAGACCAGGCCGCCGTCAACAAGACAAGCTGGCAGCGATCAAAGAGGTTTGGCACAAGCGGGTGGAGCGCCTGCCACTCATCTATAACCCAAGTCCAAACATCACAGTGGATGAGCGTCTGGTCGCTTTTAGGGGACGCTGCCCATTCAAACAGTACATGCCGAGCAAACCGTCTAAATATGGAATAAAGATATGGGCAGCATGTAACGCCAGGACAAGTTATGCCTGGAACATGCAGGTTTACACTAGGAAACCTTGTGACGGTGTTCCCGAAAGGAACCAGGGGAAGCGGGTGGTCCTGGAAATGACTGCAAGTCTCCAAGGGCACAACATAACGTGACAATTTATTCACCTCATATGCTCATGGTCAGGAGCTGCTCCAAAAAAAATGACCATGGTGGGGACGGTCAGAAGGAACAAGCCTGAGATGCCTCCTACCTTACTAACTACCAAGGACAGGGATCATTTTTCCTCTAAATTTGTCTTCACCGATACACGCATTCTTGTGTCCTACTGCCCGAAGAAAAAGGAAGAATGTGCTCCTGATGACAACTCTGCACAGGGATGCCGCTGTGAGTACCAGGGAGGACAAGAAGCCCAACGCTGTCCTGCATTACAACAGGAACAAAGGGGGAGTTGACAACCTTGATAAGGTATGTTACTTTTTATCTTTCAAGTCTCATGCCATTTTTTTCTTATATTACCAGATTGTTTTATCTGCACCATAAAAATAAGATGTAGTTGTTTGGTGAAACACTCATTGAATTTGTGAACAATATGGAGTCATTTCTATACATTTGATGTGTAAATATGTTTTAGATGTGATAAATTAAAACAACACTTTGATGCAATTTTTCACGTTACTATGCAAGACATGAAGTTTCACTTGTATATACTCATTATTTTATTTACTGATGGTTGCACTTTTGCAGGTTACTGGCACATAAGAGGATGACGGCCCGTTGGCCCGTGGTAGTGTTCTTCAACATCCTAGATGTGTCGGCCTACAACGTGTTTGTGGTGTGGATGGAGGTGAATCCAGGCTGGAAGCAAGGGAAATTCTTCAAGAGGAGACTATTCCTAGAAGAGTTGGGGAAAGTCATGGTGGCACCCCTCATTCAAAGGCGCCAACACCTTCCTCGAACACCATCCTCTACTGGATTGATGAGAGATGTACAAGGGCCAGAAGCAAGCTCTACGGCCACCAGAGACAGAAGGTACAAAAAGAAGAGGTACAATCTGTGTGCACAAAGAGATGTCAAAACGAGCAGTGCATATATTTGCAAGGCACATGCAACAACCACCACGTATTGTCCAACATGTGCATGAGAACACACAAAATGTAACCACTATTGATTGACAGATTGTGAACATTTTAATGTTTTTGTTATTGTTAGTAATACTGTTATTGTTACTGTTGTTCTTTAATGTGTTCAGACATTTTTCATGTGTAGTTTTGGGCCTATGTCCTTTCTTTACTAATAAAATCATACCGGTCTGTTTTGACCAGGAAAGACAACAGATGTTATCTTGTGCCACTATTTAAACACTATTTAAAAATGTCCTTGTTAAACTTTGACACAAAGTAGTCTGTGATAAATAGCACAATATGTTTCATCTGAGTATTTGTTATAGTCAAAATAATCCATACATTATGCTATTTTTACTCAAAAACGAGTTGTATGAGCTTAGGTCAATGAGGCCTACAGGCCATAAATAGCAAATAGAAGTTCAAACCTTGTAATGTTCACAATAACTTAAGTTGATAAAAAGATCTAACACAACATTAGGTGATAATATATGTATTATTATGGATTTAGAATCAGCTATAATGGGGTGGTCATTTTGGACCAGGAACACAGAATGAATTAACATGAAACGAACACAACAGGAGGGTTAAGTATATTTATGTAAATTGTTATGGCTGTATTGTTTAAAAAACCCAATAATGTTGTGGGTCCATTAGACCCGCGAACATTGGGTGAATAACAAAAACATGAACACCACACAAGGGTTAAATGTATGCTCACTCAGCTGTGCCTCACAAGTAATACAATAACGGCTCTATTACTGGTGTGATCATATAGCCTACCTCACATTTTGAAATATATATATTTTTAAACGTCCTAAACAACAAGGCATTGGCAGGGCAATTCAAGCAAAGCCAAAATGTGGTGATAATGTATTGGGCCTACACTGCACAAACCTCATTTCTACAGTACTGTTTTTAATTGGTTGATGTTACATAGGCTATTGTTCAAGGTCATGTTAAAAAAAAATCTGAGCGGTAGATCTCAGCTAGCATTTTGACTTAGAAAATTATCTTAACTTAGAAAAGGTTGGTGACCACTGTTCTAGAGTTTTCCCTGTTAACACCATCAACGTTTCCCTTTACTGTGGCAATTGTGATCGAATCAACGCAATATTAGCCACTTTCAATGCAACATACTGAAACGAATGAACTATGCAAGACAGATTTTGTTGTAGGCAGAACGCATTGGAGTAGGATTCTATTGCATTGACACGCACGACTCAGTCTGTACTCTACACAGACCAGTGGGGCATAAACAATCAGAGCTGCAGTAGGCCTATATGCAAATAGATGGATATATGGATATAGATGGATATATGGATCTGTGCAATTTACTTTGAACTGGACTATGTTTAATAGCATGAGCGGTTATGAGTAGAATAACTTATTCTGAGATCAAGGCGAGAGCTGCATGTAGCCACCTGCACATTTTGTTCATATCCTTTGCAAATTAGTGAGATAATAGCCCAGTTATAGATCATTTGTAGTCAGCAGTAGGGTAGTGATTGCTTCCTACAAGAGCACAAAACGTGTACATTTCTAGATATCTTTGAAAAGCGAGTCAGGTAAATATATATTTTTTGTCTTAAAGGGGCAGTGTTGTTTTTTGAGACAGGCTTGAGTAAGCCAAGTGGATAAACAGGTTAATGTCAAGCCCTGCATGTTTTTTTCAAAAGTCTCATGGAATGTAGACCTACATTGAACACAACACATTGGCTGCTACTGTAGGCTGAATGATAGAACAGCTAATTCCATGATAAAATGTTATGGGATATATGTTCCCCAGTGTGTTTGATGGTAGGCCACTCCGGTAGGCCTACATTGTGATCAAATAGTTAAAAATGAACTTAAAGTGGGTACAGTGTCAGTGTTCACAGTAAATGCGCGTTGGAAGTTGCACAACATTTTCACAACCTTCAAGTTTGCGCTCAGCAGACCTGAAATTTGCTCAGTGCCAAATAAATTTGAGGGAACATTGCCTATGACCCTTGCCGGTTTGGATGTGGCCGATGCCATTGGCTTGGAGGTAGTTTCCCAACCCCCTCCACTTATAGTTAGGCTTAATCACAGGATTTCAGGGCATCCAGGTCTGATTTTTAGGTGGTGCATAGATAGAGAACAGGCATGTACAGGCATGAGTTACAAGCTTAGGTCCAGATTTTGCTGAGTTTAGCAAAGGGCATAAATTGAGGACCAGGAGAGACGGTAAAGAAACTGAGAGAGAGAGTTTCAGTTTCTCTACCGTCTCTCCTGGTCCTCAATTTATGCCCTTGGCTAAACTCAGCAAAATCTGGACTTAAGCTTGTAACTCATGCCTGTACATGCCTGTTCTCTATCTATGCACCACCTAAAAATCAGACCTGGATGCCCTGAAATCCTGTGATTAAGCCTAGCTATAAGTGAGGACAGGACAGGAGGAGGAGACCTAACCTCGTACAACCATCCGGAAACTTTGCATGCTTTCATTCTGTTTATGCGCATTCGCAGCGGTAATCAGTTTGGTAATATGTGGCTAGAGGAGAGCAGCAGGCGAGGGGGATATAATATTGGTGTTAAGTGGCCAAGTATTTGACTTCAATCCTTCCCATAGTTGTGTCAAGTTGGCTGGATGTCCTTTGGATGGTGGACCATTCTTGATACACACGGGACACTGTTGAGCGTGAAAAACCCAGCAGCATTGGCGTTCTTGACACACCCACTTAAATTTTTGGTCTTGCCCATTCAACTTCTGAATGGCACACATACACAATCCATGTCTCAATTGTCTCAAGGATTAAACATCATTCTTTAACCGGTCTCCTCCCCTTCATCTAACCCTATTACAGGGGCTGAGTCACTGGCTTACTGGTGCTCTTCCATGCCGTCCCTAGGAGGGGTGCGTCACTTGAGTGGGTTGAGTCACTGACGTGATCTTCCTGTCTGGGTTGGCACCCCCCTTTAGGTGGTGCCGTGGCGGAGATCTTTGTGGGCTATACTCGGCCTTGTCTCAGGATGGTAAGTTGGTGGTTGAAGTTATCCCTCCAGTGGTGTGGGGGCTGTGCTTTGGCAAAGTGGGTGGGGTTATATCCTGCCTGTTTGGCCCTGTCCAGGGGTATCATCGGATGGGGCCACAGTGTCTCCTGACCCCTCCTGTCTCAGCCTCCAGTATTTATGCTGCAGTAGTTTATGTGTCTGGGAGCTAGGGTCAGTCTGTTATATCTGGAGTACTTCTCCTGTCTTATCCGGTGTCCTGTGTGAATTTAAGTATGCTCTCTCTAATTCTCTCTTTCTCTCTTTCTTGGAGGACCTGAGCCCTAGCACCATGCCTCAGGACTACCTGGCATAATGACTCCTTGCTGTCCCCAGTCCACCTGGCCGTGCTGCTGCTCCAGTTTGAACTGTTCTGCCTGCGGCTATGGAACCCTGACCTGTTCACCGGACGTGCTACATGTCCCAGACCTGCTGTTTTCAACTCTCTAGAGACAGCAGGAGCAGTAGAGATACTCTTAATAATCGGCTATGAAAAGCCAACTGACATTTACTCCTGAGGTGCTGACCTGTTGCAACCTCGACAACTTCTGTGATTATTATTATTTGACCATGCTGGTCATTTATGAACATTTGAACATCTTGGCCATGTTCTGATATAATCTCCACCCGGCGCAGCCAGAAGAGGACTGGCCACCCCTCATAGCCTGGTTTCTCTCTAGGTTTCTTCCAAGGTTTTGGCCTTTCTAGGGAGTTTTTCCTAGCCACCGTGCTTCTACACCTGCATTGCTTGTTGTCTGGGGTTTTAGGCTGGGTTTCTGTACAGCACTTTGAGATATCAGCTGATGTAAGAAGGGCTATATAAATAAATTTGATTTGATTTGATCTACACGGATTGAAGTGGATTTAACAAGTGACATCAATAAGGGATCATAGCTTTCACCTGGATTCACCTGGTCAGTCTATGTCAAGGAAAGAGCAGGTCTTCTTAATGTTTTGTATACTCAGTATACTTACAAGCACACACACATACTGTATGTCCCATACCATGGGGTATGTGGTGAAGATGAAAGTTGGAAGCTTTAGGCCTCTCCTGTCACTCGTCAGATTATTGTGGGGAACAGGTGAATGCCACAACACTGGAGGAAAACAAACTCCATCCAGCTGTGAATTAGCTGTGGCCTCAGCCTATAACCACTGCTGGATTCCCCTAGTTACGTCAGCCCAGTCAAGTGGGGTGCAAAGTTGACTCTGTCTAACATTAAACACACACTACCAGCACGCTAAGGCAAAGAAAGAAGCAGAAAAGAGATGGAGGGAGACAAACAGAGAGAGAGGATGAGAAAGAAAGAAAGAAAGAGAGAGAGATGCAGAGCAGATGCATGCAGAGCAGAATTCGGTGGATACCCGCTAATTATCAAAATCCAGAAAAGAGTCATTAAATTCTACAAACCATCCCAAACCTTCCATAACAAAGCCATCACTTACAGAGATATTAGAGAAGAGTCCCATAAGCAAGCAGGTCCTGGGGATCTGTTCACAAACAGACCCCACAGAGCACCAGGACAGCAAGAGCAACACAATTAAACCCAACCAAATCATGAGAAAAGAAAAAGATAATTACTTGACACCTTGGAAAGAATTTACCAAAAAACAGAGCAATCTGGAATGCTATTTGGCCCTTAACAGAGAGTGCACAGTGTCAGAATACCTGACCACTGTGACTGACACAAAATGAAGAAATGCTTTGACTATGTACAGACTCAGTGAGCATGGCCTTGCTATTGAGAGCGAAAACAGGCTATGTGCACACTTCCCACAAAATGAGGTGGAAACTTGAGCTGCACTTCCTAACCTCCTGCCAAATATATGACCATATTAGAGACACATATTTCCCCCAGATTACACAGACCCACAAATAATTCCAAAACAAATCAATTTTTGATCAAATCCCATATCTATTGGGTAAAATACCACAGTGTGCCATCACAGCAGCAATATTTGTGACCTGCTACCATAGAAAAGGGAAATGTAGAACAAACACCATTGAAGAACAAACACCATTGTAAATACAACCCATATTTATGTTATTTTATTTTCCCTTTTGTATTTTAACTATTTGCACTTATTTATAACACTGTACATAGCCATAATATTACATTTCAAATGTGTCTATTCCTTTGAAACTTGTGAGTGTAATGTTTACTGTTCATTTTTGATTGTTTATTTCATTTTTGTGTTTTATCTATTTCACTTGCTTTGGCAATGAAAACATATGTTTCCCATGCAAATAAAGCCCTTTGAATTGAATTAAAGAGAGAGATAGAGAGAGAGAGAGAGAGAGAGAGAGAGAGGGAGAGGGGAGAGGGAGAGGGAGAGGGAGCAAAGGGTGGAGTCCCAGTCCAGGTCAACCATTACATAATACCCTTTTTTTTCTCCAACATTACGTTCTGCCTATCACACACATCTGGGTCCACACGAGATGTTTAGATCATTCACAGATGTGTGAAGGCCAGCACCACCCAGGCCAGCACCATAAGGCTGCAGCACACAACAACAAAAGCCCTTAGCTCCTGCCTAACTCAGACAACACCACATGGATGACACGTCTCAGCTATGCACCATTTAATAGATGGAATAACTTGTCTAACCAAATGTGTGTGCTCAAGGAGCTAAAGAGTAATGTCTCTATGGGTATCCATGCCGTATAGGAGAGGGCTGTTGGTGTTACCTGGTTACCCAGGCAGGTGGAGGTGAGAGTAGGTTTAGGTCAATAACCAGTAGTCTTTGTTCTAGTCCAGTAGCCTGTGATTAGTGTCTTCACACCAGGACTTGGTGATAAACAGATAGGAGATAATCTACATAAACCAGGCATCAATACTAGGGTCGTTCCACGAAAAGAGTGCCTTTTGCTTAGTGTTGTAAAGTACTTAAGTAAAAATAACATTTTGGGGGGGGGGGGGGGGTATCTGTACTTTACTTTTTATATTTTTGACAACTGTTACTGTTACTTCACTACATTCCTGAAGAAAAGAATGTGCTTTTTACTCCATACATTTTCCCTGACACCCAAAGGTACTCATTACATTATGAATGCTTAGCAGGACAGGAAAATGGTCCAATACACACACTTATCAAGAGAACATCCCTGGTCATCCCTACTGCCTCTGATCTGGCGGACTCACTAAACACAAATTATTCATTTGTAAATTGTGTCAAAGTGTTAGAGTGTGCCCCTGGCTATCCTTAAATATAAAAAATAAAAATAAAAAAATGGTGCCCTCTGGTTTGCTTAATATAAGGAATTTGAAATTATTTATACTTTAACTTTTTGATACTTAAGTATATTTTAGCAATTACATGTTTACTTTTGATACTTAAGTATATTTAAAATCAAATTTACTGGGTAACTTTCAATACCTCACATTGCGAGGACAGTGGCACTGAGCCTTTTTCTCAAATGTTTTATGAGTTGGAGAACACATTGGGAGGGATCTTAAACCATTCCTCCCTACAGAATCATTCCAGTTCCTTGATATCCTTCATCTGCACTTATGGACTGCCCTCTTCAATTCAAACAACAGGGTTTCAATGGGTTTGGAGTTTCAATGTGTTTTTAAGCCAATTATCCACTTCTTTGTAGATTGTGCTTGGGGCTATTGTCTTGCTGGAAGATCCACTTGCGGCCAAGTTTCAGCCTCCTTGCAGAAGCAACCAGGTTTTTGGCTAACATGCCCTGGTACTAGTTAAATAAAGGTTCAATAAAAAATAAAAAATAAAAAATAAACTGGGTCAAGTCCATGATGCCGTTGACCTTAACAAAGGCCCCAAGACCAGTGGAAGCAAAATAGCCCCATAACATCAAAGATCCACCACCATATTTTACAGTAAGTATGGGGTTCTTTTCTACTCATGCATTCTCATTTCGACGCAAAACCCACCACTGGTGTGTGTGGTCAAAGAGCTCTATTTTCATGTCATCCAACAAATGTAAACGCCTGGAGTTCGCTAAACGGCATAGGCACTTGGATTGGAACCAATGCTTTGGTCAGATGACATGACGATAAAGCTCTTTGATTAAGTTTATTTGATGCCAGGTGGCTCAGTCAGGATTGCTAGCTGACGTGAAAACAATGGAACAGGGATGTGGAACTGACTTGAAAACAGTATTTATTTAACTGCTCTGACTTTCAGGTACCTGGTGGTATGTCAGCTACGATAAAACTAGAGATTGTGCCATAGGTAATGTCTGGGCCTCGTTTCCCAATTGCGATGTAACGTAAGCATTACGATGATTGTACTAGATCCATCGTTATTTACGAGCCAACTTTTTTAGTGTTTCCCAAACAAGCACGTAGAGAGAACGTTCGCTAAGTGCGTCGTTAGAACATGTGTCGATACTGATAGGATCGAAAGAAAAGAAAAGCAGCACTGCTCTCAGATCAGCTTTCTCCATTCAAATCTTAACTTAACATTATAATTATTCTACAATACTGGCGACGGATCAGCTCCTAGAGAGATAGTACCACCTATGGTTGCAAATAGGCTATTGAGGCGGCTTATTATGCTTACCCAATAATAATGCACTAAATCACAGATTGGGCACATCGTTGCACACATGTTGTCACACATCATGAAACATATTGAGGCAAAAAATTACAGACAGTAGCCTGGTCTCAAATTAGAACTACATTTTTTTAACATTATGTCATGACTGTCCACGAGAATCTAAATAGGTCAGATCAGGTTTGCAATGAGTAACTTCAATCAGACCCCCTCTCACCCGTAGAGGGGGAAGGAAAGAACTAGTGGGGATTAACAACTCACGTCCTGTTGTAAATCAAGGGAGAAGATCCAGGCCTGCACTCTCTAAATTCACTAAAGGAATGTGCTTTGTCTCAACAAACTGTTTTCCCGCTGAAACTAACACATTCAAAAGCGAATACTGGAACAATTTTTCCAACGTAGAACGTAGGGAATGGTCAGAGGCGATCTGTAGGACACTAATGTAATTTTGTTTGTTATTTTGTGATGTCATTAAAAATGTTATAAAGGAAATACTGTAACTTGGAAAGTATACCCACTACATACAGTATATGAAGTTTCCAAACCATGTGTTTTGCATGTGATATGAACAATTATGAAAGTGTTTTTTTTAAGAGAGGGATGTGATTTGAGAAGTTATAAAAGCTAATTGTTTTCCATAACTTTACACAGTGAGGTCAGGGAGCGTGCCAGCCTGCCGGAACCACCCCTTTTGAGCAAAAGGTATAAAGGATGGGTTAAGAAGTTAACACATTAGACCAGAAAAATGTGAAGCTGCAGCTGCACATTTAAAATGGTTTGAACTTTGAATCTCAGCTTGAGGACAATTGGTGCGTCTGATAAGCTGTTCTAAGTAAAGTTTCTTCGAAAGCGAATTTAAGTAGAACCATCCTGTTACTCTGCTCAAACCATCGTATTATGCGACTCTCATCACCCCACTGGGGAACCATCGATACGGCTGGCTAGCTTATCTTCAAAGAAACATATTCAAGAGCGTATGGAAGGAAAATTAACTCTGTAGTTCTGTTCAGGACTACACGACAAGTCACCGGATACCGGACAACTACGAAGTAGGACAACAGTAGAAGACTTGTTGGAACCATTTTGGACAATCAGTGCCTTACAAGTGTGCTGCGAAAAGGCCCAACCCCATTTCCAAGGCTGCCCGATTCACCGAAATATCCCTGGTGAACCCAGGCATTTCACGCAAATACATCCATGATTTCTTTCTCAAAGCAGGCGGCGGTTCGTGTGCAAAGTATATGGTTACTGTAGGTGATAGTAATTTCTGAATGTTGCAATGCTAAGTGTCTCTGTCTCTGTCTCTCTCTCTCTCCCTCTCCATCTCTTTTTTATCAAGCATCCATGTTGTTATCATTCCGCTAGGGACCTGTTTTCAGCGTATTAATTCTCCAGTCAATAACCTGTGAAGTGTGCATGTTTTCCTGTGTTCCCATTTAATTAGCTAGTAAATAAATAATTAAACCAATTTGTGTAGTACTGAATCATAAGTAAGGCTTGGGTTTGTGCAGATGCAAGGAGGTTACAACTGTTCAGAATGATGATATGATACGAGGTTACGATTAATAAGTTGGCTGTTTATAGATGTGATAGGTAAAGAACTTTTACAGTTTTCTTCAGGAGATAGTAACTCTTTAAAGAACTGCTCTCGTAGTGCCCCAGATCCCAATGAGTTAATTGTTACATAATTAATTTAATCGGGTAACAATTAAACATAGTTTGTTAATTAGATACATAAGTCTTCAAATTAATGTTAAAGTCAAGTCACGACAATTACATTTATTTCAATATGATTGAAATAGCTATATGAGGCGGTGTCAGAGAAAGGCCCAGAGGAATGCCTTAAAATTGTCAAAGACTCCAGCCATCCAAGTTGTAGACTGTTCTAACTGCTACCTTATGGCAAGCGATACCGGAGTGCCACGTCTGGGTCCAAAAGGTTACTTAAAAGCTTCTACCCCCAAGGGTTGAAAAAGCATTCCAGGTGAAGGTGGTTGAGAGAATGCCAAGAGTGTGCAAAGCTGTCATCAAGGCAAAGGGTTGCTACTTTGAAGAATCTCAAATATAAAATATATTTATTCACAGTGGCCTATGTGTTTTTCCAACTTGAGACCCTAGGGAGGATGAATGATCTGTCAAACTACAGCAACCTTGTACTTGTTTGAGACTAAAACACACAGACACAGACACAACAACTCAATAAAAAAGTGGTCAGATGAAGCAGATGCTAAACTACAGGACTGTTTTTCTAGCACAGACTGGAATATGTTCAGGGATTCTTCCGATGGCATTGAGGAGTACACCACATCAGTCACTGGCTTCATCAATAAGTGCATCGATGATGTCACCCCCACAGTGACTGTACGTACATACCCCAACCAGAAGCCATGGATTACCGGCAATATCCACACTGAGCTAAAGGGTAGAGCTGCCGCTTTCAAGGATGGCACTCTAACCCGGAAGCTAAAAATAAATCCCGCTATGCCCTCCGACAAACCATCAAACAGGCAAAGTGTCAATACAGGACTAAGATCGAGTCGTACTACACCGGCTCTAACGCTCGTCGGACGTGGCAGGGCTTGCAAACTATTATAGACTACAAAGGGAAGCACAGCTGCGAGCTGCCCAGTGACACGAGCCTACCAGACGAGCTAAATTACTTCTATGCTCGCTTCGAGGCAAGTAACACTGAAACATGCATGAGAGCATCAGCTGTTCCGGACGACTGTGTGATCATGCTTTTCATAGACAATGTGAGTAAGACCTTTAAACAGGTCAACATTCACAAGGCCGCAGGGCCAGACGGATTACCAGGATGTGTACTCCGAGCATGCGCTGACCAACTGGCAAGTGTCTTCACTGACATGTCCAACCTCTCCCTGTCTGAGTCTGTAATACCAACATGTTTCAAGCAGACCACCATAGTCCCTGTGCCCAAGAACACTAAGGTAACCTACCTAAATGACTACCGACCCATAGCACTCACCTCTGTAGCCATGAAGTGCAATGAAAGGCTGTCATGGCTCACATCACCACCATTATCCCAGAAACCCTAGACTCAATCGAATTTGCATTCCGCCCCAATAGATCCACAGATGATGCAATCTCTATTGCACTCCACACTGCCCTTTCAACCTAGACAAAAGGAACACCTATGTGAGAATGCTATTCATTGATTACACCTCCCTCTGCAACTGGATCCTGGACTACCTGACGGGCCGCCTCCAGGTGGTAAGGGTAGTTTACAACAAATCCGCCACGCTGATCCTCAACACGGGGGCCCCTCATGGGTGCCTGCTCAGTCCCCTCCTGTACTTCCTGTTCACGCATCACTGCATGGCCAGGCACGACTCCAACACCATCCTTAAGTTTACCGATGACACAACAGTGGTAGGCCTGATCACCGAAAATGATGAGACAGCCTATAGGGAGGGGATCAGAGACCTAGCCGTGTGGTGCCAGGACAACAACCTCTCCCTCAATGTGATCAAGACAAAGGAGATGATTGTGGACTACAGGAAAAGGAGGACCAAGCACGCCCCCATTCTCATAGACGATGCTGTAGTTGAGCAGGTTGAGAGTTTCAAGATCCTTGGTGTCCACATCATCAACACACTAACATGGTCCAAACACACCAAGACAGTCATGTAGAGGGCACGACAAAACCTATTCCCCCGCAGGAGACTGAAAAGATTTTGCATGGGTCCTCAGATTCTCAAAACGTTCTACAGCTACACCATCAAGAGCATCCTGACTGGTTGCATCACTGCCTGGTATGACAACTGCTCGACCTCCGACCGCAAGCCATCCAGGACCTCTATAGCAGCCGGTGTCAGAGGAAGGCCCTAAAAACTGTCAAAGACTCCAGCCACCCTAGTCATAGATTTTTCTCTCTGCTACCGCATGGCAAGCGGTACCGAGCGCCAAGTCTAGGTCCAAACAGCTTCTACCCCCAAGCCATAAGACTCCTGAACATCTCATCAAATGGCTACCCAGACTATTTGCATTGCCCCCCCCCCCCTTTTTATGCTGTTGCTCCTCTCTGTTCATTATCTATGCATAGTCACTTTAATAACTCTACCTACATGTATGTCACGCCCTGGCCTTAGTATTCTTTGTTTTCTTTATTATTTTAGTTAGGTCAGGGTGTGACATGGGTAAGGTTTGTGTTTTGTCGTTTTGGGTGGTTATATGGTAAAGGGGGTGTTGGGTGTAGTGTATGAGTTTGTGTTGAGTGAATGTTTCTAGGTATGTCTATGTGTAGTGATTGTGTCAGCACTATCTGTATTTATAGCTTCACGGTCGTCAGTTTTGTTATTTTGTTAGTTCGTGTATAGTTGTTCGTTTCTTGTTTGTTTTCTCTCTTCTTATAATAAAGAAGATGTATTTTGCACATGCTGCGCCTTGGTCCAATCTCTCACAGCAAGACGATCGTGACAGAATTACCCACCAATCCAGGATCAAGCAGCGTGATAAGCGGCAACAGGAGCAGCGCAAGGAGGAATGGCAATGGGAGCGTAATCTGGACTACACAACGTGGGAGGAGATCGACAGGTGGGCGATCGACCCAGGGCGAGTGCCGGAGCCCGCCTGGGATTCTCTGGCGCAGTGCGAGGAGGGATACCGGCGAATGGAGGCAGCACGACGACGCGGTAGGAAGCCTGTGAGTCAGCCCAAAAAAATTCTTGGGGGGGGGCTTAGAGGTAGTGGGCCGAGGGCAGGTAGGAGACCTGCGCCCACTTCACAGGCTAACCGTGGAGAGCGGGAGTACGGGCGAACACCGTGTTACGCAGTAGAGCGCACGGTGTCTCCTGTACGTGTTCATAGCCCGGTGCGGGTTATTCCACCTCCCCGCACTGGTAGGGCTAGATTGGGCATTGAGCCAGGTGCCATGATGCCGGCTCAACGCGTCTGGTCTCCAGTGCGTCTCCTCGGGCCGGCATACATGGCACCAGCCTTACGCATGGTGTCCCCGGTTCGCCTACATAGCCCGGTGCGGGTTATTCCACCTCCCCGCACTGGTCGGGCGACGGGGAGCATTCAACCAGGTAAGGTTGGGCAGGCTCGGTGTTCAAGGGAACCAGTACGCCTGCACGGTCCGGTATTTCCGGCGCCACCTCCCCGCCCCAGTCCAGTTCCACCAGTGCCTACACCACGCAACAGGCTTCCAGTGTGTCTCCAGAGCCCTGTTCCTCCTCCACGCACTCGCCCTATGGTGCGTGTCTCCAGCCCGGTACCACCAATTCCGGCACCACGCACCAAGCCTCCTGTGCATCATGTTGCTGCTCCCCGCACTAGCCCTGAGATGCGTGTCCCCAGCCCGGTACCACCAGTGCCGGCACCACGCACTAGGCCTAATGTGCGTCCCCAGGGTCCAGTATGCCCTTTTCCTTCTCCCCGCACTAGCCCTGAGATGCGTGTCCCCAGCCCGGTACCACCAGTTCCGGCACCACGCACTAGGCCTAATGTGCGTCCCCAGGGTCCAGTATGCCCTGTTCCTTCTCCCCGCACTAGCCTGAAGGTGCGTGTCCTTAGCCCGGTGCCTCCAGTTCCGGCACCACGCACCAGGCCTACAGTGCGCCTCATCCGGCCAGAGCCATCCGTCTCCCCAGCGCCATCTGAGCCATCCGTCTCCCCAGCGCCATCTGAGCCATCCGTCTCCCCAGCGTCATCTGAGCCATCCGTCTCCCCAGCGCCATCTGAGCCATCCGTCTCCCCAGCGCCATCTGAGCCATCCGTCTCCCCAGCGCCATCTGAGCCATCCGTCTCCCCAGTGCCGTCTGAGCCATCCGTCTGCCCAGTGCCGTCTGAGCCATCCGTCTGTCCCGAGCCATTAGAGCCGCCCGTCTGTCCCGAGCCGTCAGAGCCGTTAGTCAGTCAGGAGCCGCTAGAGCCATTCGTCAGTCAGGATCTGCCAGAGCCGCCAACCAGACAGGATCTGCCAGAGCCGCCAACCAGACAGGATCTGCCAGAGCCGCCAACCAGACAGGATCTGCCAGAGCCGCCAACCAGACAGGATCTGCCAGAGCCGCCAACCAGACAGAATCTGCCAGAGCCGCCAACCAGACAGGATCTGCCAGAGCCGCCAACCAGACAGGATCTGCCAGAGCCGCCAACCAGACAGGATCTGCCAGAGCCGTCAGTCAACCATGAGCGTCCAGATCCGTCAGCCAGCCATGAGCAGCCAGATCCGTCAGCCAGCCATGAGCAGCCAGATCCGTCAGCCAGCCATGAGCAGCCAGATCCGTCAGCCAGCCATGAGCAGCCAGATCCGTCAGCCAGCCATGAGCAGCCAGATCCGTCAGCCAGCCATGAGCAGCCAGATCCGTCAGCCAGCCATGAGCCGTCCAGCCAGGATCCGCCAGAGCCGTCCAGCCAGGATCCGCCAGAGCCGTCATCCAGCCAGGATCCGTCCCTCAGTCCGGAGCTGCCGTCCCTCAGTCCGGAGCTGCCGTCCCTCAGTCCGGAGCTGCCGTCCCTCAGTCCGGAGCTGCCCCTTATCCTGGTGCTGCCCCTTATCCTGGTGCTGCCCCTTATCCTGGTGCTGCCCCTTATCCTGGTGCTGCCCCTTAGTCCGGTGCTGCCCCTTAGTCCGGTGCTGCCCCTTAGTCCGGTGCTGCCCCTTAGTCCGGTGCTGCCCCTTAATCCAGTGGGGTTAATGTGGAGGGTGGCCATTTGGAGGAGGCTACGAAAGCGGGTAGTGACTATGGTGGGGTGGGGACCACGACCAGTGCCAGAGCCGCCACCATGGACAGACGCCCACCCAGACCCTCCCCTAGACTTTATGCTGGTGCGCCCGGAGTTCGCACCTTAAGGGGGGGGTAATGTCACGCCCTGGCCTTAGTATTCTTTGTTTTCTTTATTATTTTAGTTAGGTCAGGGTGTGACATGGGTAAGGTTTGTGTTTTGTCGTTTTGGGTGGTTATATGGTAAAGGGGGTGTTGGGTGTAGTGTATGAGTTTGTGTTGAGTGAATGTTTCTAGGTATGTCTATGTGTAGTGTTTGTGTCAGCACTATCTGTATTTATAGCTTCACGGTCGTCAGTTTTGTTATTTTGTTAGTTCGTGTATAGTTGTTCGTTTCTTGTTTGTTTTCTCTCTTCTTATAATAAAGAAGATGTATTTTGCACATGCTGCGCCTTGGTCCAATCTCTCACAGCAAGACGATCGTGACAATGTACATATTACCTCAATTACCTCGACTAACCGGTGCCCCCGCACACTGACTCTTTACCGGTACCCCCTGTAAATTGCCTCGCTAATATTATTTTACTGCTGCTCTTTAATTATTTGTTACTTTTATTTCATTTTTTTGTAGGTATTTTTCTTAAAATTGCATTGTTGCTTAAGGGCTTGTAAGTATGCATTTCACTGTAAGGTCTACACTTGTTGTATTCGGCGCATGTGACAAATACAATTTGATTTGAACAACTGCAATTGGACAAAAGAACAAATAGGGCTGAGCTTGCTTTATGCAGGGTGCATTGTCTAGTATGCACCTGTAATTCAAAAGTTATTCACACAGTGTATGTCATCAATATGTTGATAGGTTAATTTCAGTCAATAATTTATGATGAAAAGAGGTAGCCTAGCCAGGCAGGTTATTTGAGGCACACCTCGTATGTCAGTGGCGGACCGCTGGCTTGGTCCTCTGAGCTTTTCCTTTCATCCACAACACCCTCTTGCAGGTACTACCTTCTTCATCTTCTTTTCGTCTCTCTCTCTCTCTCTCTGGCACTAAGAAGGTATCCTTTATCAACAGTATAATTTGTTGGCATTGAGAATTATACAAAATGGCGATGGCCCCTGGTAAAGGATGCAGTCGACATGGGCTATAATCTATAGTGTAAGTGATGCCTTCCGGGTATAGCTCCTCGTGTTTAACTCTCTCTGTCACTCAAATAATGTTGTCTGATACTACTTTTGAACATCATATGCTCATATATAGTTATCTCATCTTCTTTCACCAAAGAACGCAGTTCTCCAAGCTTTAAAAAAAAAAAAAGTTCTCATTTGCAACTGCGACCTGGCCAAGATAAAGCAAAGCAGTGTGACACAGACAACAACACAGAGTTACACATGGAGTAAACAATAAACAAGCTGTAACGGCTGTCAATGTCGTTCTCCTCCTCAGACGAGGAGGAGCATGGATCGGACCAAGATGCGGATTGGTAAGTATTCATGATTTAATGGCAAACCAACAAACACTACAAATTAACAAAACAACAAACGTGACTAACCTGAAACCGTCCTGTGTGGCAACAAAACCTCCACAGGAACAAACACCCACAAAACACAAGTGAAACCCAGGCTGCCTTAGTATGATTCTCAATCAGGGACAACGATAGACACCTGTCTCTGATTGAGAATCATACCAGGCCGAACACAAAATCCCAACATAGAAATAGAAAACATAGACTGCCCACCCAAAACTCACGCCCTGACCAATAAACACATACAAAACAAGAGAAAACAGGTCAGGAACGTGACACAAGCCAATACCACACTAAACAGGTAAATGACACAGTAGAAAAAAGAAAGTCTATATACAGTGTGCGCAAAAGGCATGAGGAGGTAGGCAATAAATAGGCAATAAATGTTGCTTTCTGAAACTCTCCCGAAAGGCAGGTTTTCATTTTGAGCTCTGACCCCTACAGATAGATACTGTTGTTGAGTGCTGACTGTGAAAAAAAGTAGGCTATAGATTCTCAATTCACACCCTCATTCAGAATAAATGTATAATTGGTAACAATATAAAGATATTGCAGCACATTTGATTACTCTGCTAATGAATAAATGAATTACATTTTATTTTCGTGTCAAATCGCAAGTAGGCAACCCGTCCCTTACGGGATTAATTGACACAAACAAACATTACAATAATTCACTGTGATAATTCAGTGATAATTCTTCTTCCGGTGTTCTCTGCAGTGCACATCGCATAAAGAGTGAAAAATATATACAAAACCAACAACAAAATAAAAAATCTATACATAATAGTAAATAAGGTTATCCACAATAATTATATCCCTAGAGCAGTAAAAAATATACATACATACAGTCGTGGCCAAACGTTTTGAGAATGACACAAATATTAATTTACACAAAGTCTGTAACGATCGTCGTAATCCTCCTCCTCGGACGAGGAGGAGAGGCGAGAAGGATCAGACCAATATGCAGAGTGGTTAGTGTTCATATTTAATGAAAATAGACTGAACACTTAACATACAAAACAACAAACGTGACAAACCGCAAACAGTCCCGTGTGGTACTAACACAGACACGCGATACAACCACCCACAACAAACAATGTGAAACAACCTCCCTATATATGGTTCTCAATCAGAGGAAAACGTAAAACACCTGCCTCTGATTGAGAGCCATACAAGGTCAATTAAACCTGACACTTAACATAGAACAAACAACACAGACTGCCCACCCAGCTCACGTCCTGACCCACTAAACACAACTATACAAAAGGAAAACAAGGTCAGGAACGTGACATTACCCCCCCCCCCAAGATGCGGACTCCGGCCGCAAAACTCAACCTCAAGGGGAGGGTTTGGGTGGGCATCTGTCCACGGTGGCGGCTCCGGCTCCGGACGCTGTCCCCACACCACCATAGTCACTCCCCGCTTCCGTATCCCCCTCCCAATGACCACCCTCCAACTAAACCCACCTAAATTAAGGGGCATCACCGGGATAAGGGGCAGCACCGGGATAAGGGACGGCAGCTCCGGGCTGAGGGACGGCAGCTCCGGGCTGAGGGACGGCAGCTCCGGGCTGAGGGACGGCGGATCCTGGCTGAGGGACGGCGGATCCTGGCTGGCTGGCTCTGGCGGATCCTGGCTGGCTGGCTCTGGCGGATCCTGGCTGGCTGGCTCTGGCGGATCCTGTCTGGACGGCTCTGGCGGGTCCTGGCTGGACGGCTCTGGCGGGTCCTGGCTGGACGGCTCTGGCTGGTCCTGGCTGGACGGCTCTGGCTGGTCCTGGCTGGACGGCTCTGGCTGGTCCTGGCTGGACGGCTCTGGCTGGTCCTGGCTGGACGGCTCTGGCTGGTCCTGGCTGGACGGCTCTGAAGGCTCAGTACAGACGAACAGCGCTGGGCAGGCAGACAGTTCAGACAGCGCTGGGAAGGCAGGCAGCTCAAACAGCGCTGGGCAGGCAGGCAGTTCAGGCGCCGCTGGGCAGACGGCAGACTCTGGCCGGCTGAGACGCACTGTAGACCTGGTGCGTGGTGTAGGCACTGGCTGCGCTGGAGAGGAGGAAAGCTCTGACAGCGCTGGAGAGGTGGGAGCAGCTGGAGAGAGAACCCGGAGAGACAGCCTGGTGCGGGGGGCTGCCACCGGTGGACTGGTACGTGGAGGTGGCACCGGGTATACCGGACCGTGAAGGAGGACACGCGCTCTTGAGCACCGAGCCTGCCCAACCTTACCAGGTTGAATGGTCCCCGTAGCCCTGCCAGTGCGGCGAGGTGGAATAGCCCGTACTGGCCTATGCTGGCGAACCGGGGACACCATTCGTAAGGCTGGTGCCATGTATGCCGGCCCGAGGAGACGCACTGGAGGCCAGATGCGTTGGGCCGGCTTCATGACATCCGGCTCGATGCCCAACTTAGCCCTACCAGTGCGGCGAGGTGGAATAGCCCGCACTGGGCTAAGCACGCGTACTGGGGACACCGTGCGCTTTACCGCATAACACGGTGTCTGACCAGTACGACGCCCTCTCACTCCACGGTAAGCACGGGGAGTTGGCTCAGGTATCCTACCCGGCTTTGCCACACTCCTCGTGTGCCCCCCCCCCCCCCCCAAGAAATTTTTGGGTCTGACTCTCGGGCTCCCAACCACGTCGCCGCGCTGCCTCCTCATACCAGCGCCGCCTCTCTGCCTTCGCTCCCTCCAGCTCCGCCTTGGGACGGCGATATTCCCCTGGCTGAGCCCAGGGTCCTTTGCCGTCCAGGATCTCCTCCCAAGTCCAGGAGTCCTGGGTTTTTTCCCACTGCTGTTGCCTCCCTTCTCCACTCCGCTTGGTCCTAGATTGGTGGGTGGTTCTGTAACGATCGTCGTAATCCTCCTCCTCGGACGAGGAGGAGAGGCGAGAAGGATCAGACCAATATGCAGAGTGGTTAGTGTTCATATTTAATGAAAATAGACTGAACACTTAACATACAAAACAACAAACGTGACAAACCGCAAACAGTCCCGTGTGGTACTAACACAGACACGCGATACAACCACCCACAACAAACAATGTGAAACAACCTCCCTATATATGGTTCTCAATCAGAGGAAAACGTAAAACACCTGCCTCTGATTGAGAGCCATACAAGGTCAATTAAACCTGACACTTAACATAGAACAAACAACACAGACTGCCCACCCAGCTCACGTCCTGACCCACTAAACACAACTATACAAAAGGAAAACAAGGTCAGGAACGTGACAAAGTCTGCTGCTTCAGTGTCTTTAGATATTTTTGTCAGATGTTACTATGGAATACTGAAGTATAATTACAAGCATTTCATAAGTGTCAAAGGCTTTTATTGACTATTACATGAAGTTGATGCAAAGAGTCAATATTTGCAGTGTTGATCCTTCTTTTTCAAGACCTCTGCAATCCGCCCTAGCATGCTGTCAATTAACTTCTGGGCCACATCCTGACTCTTGCATAATCAATGCTTGGAGTTTGTCAGAATTTGTGGGGTTTTGTTTGTCCACCCGCCACTTGAGGATTGACCACAAGTTCTCAATGGGATTAAGATCTGGGGAGTTTCCTGGCCATGGACCCAAAATATCGATGTTTTGTTCCCCGAGCCACTTAGTTATCACTTTGCCTCATGGCAAGGTGCTCCATTATGCTGGAAAAGGCATTGCTCGTCACCAAACTGTTACTGGATGGTTGGAAGAAGTTGCTCTCGGAGGATGTGTTGGTACCATTCTTTATTCATGGCTGTGTTCTTAGGCAAAATTGTGAGTGAGCCCACTCCCTTGGCTGAGAAGCAACCCCACACATAAATGGTCTCAGGATGCTTTACTGTTGGCATGACACATGGAAGCGCTGACCTTGTCTTCTCCAGACAAGCTTTTTTCCGGATGGCCCAAACAATCGGAAAGGGGATTCATCAGAGAAAATGACTTTACCACAGTCCTCAGCATTCCAATCCCTGTACCTTTGGCAGAATATCAGTCTGTCCCTGATGTTTTTCCTGGAGAGAAGTGGCTTCTTTGCTGCCCTTATTGACACCAGGCCATCCTCCAAAAGTCTTCGCCTCACTGTGCGTGCAGATGCACTCACACCTGCCTGCTGCCATTCCTGAGCAAGCTATGTACTGGTGGTGCCCCGATCGAAAGAATGAATCAACTTTAGGCGGCGGTCCTGGCGCTTGCTGGACTTTCTTGGGCGCCCTGAAGTCTTCTTCACAACAATTGAACCGCTCTCCTTGAAGTTCTTGATGATCCGATAAATGGTTGATTTAGGTGCAATCTTACTGGCAGCAATATCCTTGCCTGTGAAGCCCTTTTTGTGCAAAGCAATGATGACGGCACATTATTTCCTTGCAGGTAACCATGATTGACAGAGGAAGAACAATGATTCCAAGCACCACCTTTCTTTTGAAGCTTCCAGTCTGGTATTTGAACTCAATCAGCATGACAGAGTGATCTCCAGGATTGTCCTCGTCAACACTCACACCTGTGTTAACGAGAGAATCACTGACATGATGTCAGCTGGTCCTTTTGTGGCAGGGCTGAAATGCAGTGGAAATGTTTTGGGGGGATTCAGTTCATTTGCATGGCAAAGAGGGACTTTGCAATTAATTGCAATTCATCTGATCACTCTTCATAACATTCTGGAGTATATGCAAATTGCCATCATACAAATTGAGGCACCAGATTTGTGAAAACTAATATTTGTGTCATTCTCAAAACTTTTGGCCACAACTGTACATACATGTACAGACAAATAAATACAGAAATATGTAACAGAAGGCATTTGAACCCAGTCTGGCACAAAGAGAAGATTCAAGAAGGAGACAGGCCTACACACAATCTATATACATACGTGCCATTTGCTATATAGAAGCTAAATATTTGTATAATTTAATTATAGGTATATTTATTTTATTCCAGGCTTTATCGAAATATTCCATAAACGGATATACGCAATGGACAGAAAAACATTTCAGTTTCTCCTCATCGCTAGTAGTTCTTACATAAGAAAATGTTATGTGGGGGGTTCATACAGTTTAATCCAATAAAAGTACTTTCTGTAGTACCTCATTCATTATGCTGCATTTCAATCACTTTAATTAGACTATTCCATGGCTAAAAGGCCTATCATGCAAACATTTCAGGCAAACAAACACTTCTTACTCATTACGTTTGTACAAATACAAAACTTTCAAGCAATCATTCACTGGTGTTTCATCACTATCATTTCCATTCTGACATTACATGTATCCATCTCAGTGCCATTCTATACCATCTAAGTACAGTTGTAAGTCATTGTACATACTGTACCATTTGTAGGTCATGTGGACTTAATCAACAACAATTCTGACAATTTTGGAGCTGTATAGGACTGAGGCCAACACATCTCTCATGGTCTTCCCAAACCAGCTCTCCGGACTTCCGAAGACAAGGTTGCATGCACCCGCCCATATAGTGTTCTTGTCTTCCTCCACAACCATCGCTCTGAGACCCAGGGCTGTTGCCTTGTGGATTTGGTCGTCCGTCCACCACAGCCTTTATCGGGGACACGACTGTCAGAATTTGAGGCTGTTTTCCTAGCTTCTTAGAACTAGCTAGCTAACAGGTATATTAGGTTTTTCTCCAAAGCCCATTGGCAAGACTGCCAATACCCTCACACAAAGGCTTGAAAAGCTTCAAGTTGCTACTATTTTAATTTTATCCCTAAGTTGGTCGTTACTATGTGGCAGTGTTGTTGCTTTATCTCCTTTTCAGAGTTTTTCTCCCCACAGTTTTAGGCAGCTAACCTAACTTTAGCTTGGTTCGATGAGGAAGCGAGTGGGGCGTTGCGCATGCAAATAGCATGCATATAACAACGAATCAAAAAGTCGCTCAAAGTCGCTCAGAATTTACAAGCCGGAGTTTCCAGACCAGTGAGTCACAGCTTGCTGTGTAGTCATGTGGGTCGCGCATCATCCAGGCTAATTATACCCTTCCACCTATCTGTTTCATGTTTCAGGTAGCCCGCAAAAGCCAGCATGGATAAAATGCAAGAATTGACAGATTTTGCCTACATTCTAATCATTATCATGTGCCAACGTATGGCCACGGTCCATGCCATGGTGAGACTTGCACTCCTGTAGATCTGAAATAATTGGATGGTGAGATTTGCATCCAGCCAACCAGAAAAGCGAGGCGAAGCAATTCAGGCATTCTTTAAATTCAAGACAATCCTTGTACTGCAATTAAACATTATTTTATAATTTTTTACCCCTTTTTCTTCCCAATTCGTGGTACCCAATTGGTAGTTACAGCCTTGTCCGATCGCTGCAAATCCGGTACGGACTCGGGAGAGGCGAAGGTCGAGAGCCGTGCGTCCTCCGAAACACAACCTAGCCAAGCCGCACTGCTTCTTGACACACTGCTCGCTTAACCTTGAAGCCAGCCGCACCAATGTGTTGGAGAAAACACCGTACGCCTGGCGATCCGTGTCAGCATGCATTGTGCCCGGCCTGCCACAGGAGTCGCTAGTGCACGATGGGACAAGAACATCTCTGCCGGCTAAACTCTCCCCTAACCAGGACGACGCTGGGCCGATTGAGCACCGCCCCATGGGTCTCCCGGTCGCAGCCGGCTGCGACAGAGCCTGGACTAGAACCAGGATCTCTATGAAACACTTTCATAGTTGAAAAATATATTTAGTAAGCAGAAGGAATTTAGAATTAAATGTGGAGTGGTGCTTTATAGTTATGTGATGACATCTCGTGCCCTGCGTAAATTATTCAGCAATCATTATTTATTGTAAAAAACAGTGTTTCCATTCTCATTTGTCACAATAAAGTTCAACAAAAGAAAAATCCACCAATGTCGAACGGATAAAAACATTGTCAATCTTTAGAAAATGTATCCTATTCAGTGGCTTGCGAAAGTATTCACCCCCCTTGGAATTTTTCCTATTTTGTTGCCTTAAAACATGGAATTAAAATGTATTTTTGGGGGGTTTGTATCATTTAATTTACACAATTTATTTTTGTGAAACGAACAAGAAATAAGACAAAAAAACGGAAAACTTGAGCGTGCATAACTATTCACCCCCCCCCCAAAGTCAAAACTTTGTAGAGACACCTTTTGCAGCAATTACAGCTGCAAGTCTCTTGAGGTATGTCTCTATAAGCTTGGCACATCTAGCCACTGGGATTTTTGCCCATTCTTCAAGGCAAAACTGCTCCAGCTTCTTCAAGTTGGATTGTTTCCGCTGATATACAGCAATCTTTAAGTCATACCACAGATTCTCAATTGGATTGAGGTCTGGGCTTTGACTAGGCCATTCCAATACATTTAAATGTTTCCCCTTAAACCACTCAAGTGTTGCTTTAGCAGTATACTTAGGGTCATTGTCCTGCTGGAAGGTGAACCTCCGTCCCAGTCTCAAATCTCTGGAAGACTGAAACAGGTTTCCCTCAAAAATTTCCCTGTATTTGGCGCCATCCATCGTTCCTTCAATTCTGACCAGTTTCCCAGTCCCTGCCGATTAAAAACATCCCCACAGCATGATGCTGCCTCCACCATGCTTCACTGTAGGGATGGTGTTCTCGGGGTGATGAGAGGTGTTGGGTTTGCGCCAGACATAGGGTTTTCCTTGATGGCCAAAAAGCACAGTTTTAGTCTCATCTGACCAGAGTACCTTCTTCCATATGTTTGGGGAGTCTCCCACATGCCTTTTGGCGAACACCAAACATGTTTGCTTAACTTTTCTGGACACTCTTCTGTAAAGTCCAGCTCTGTGGAGTGTACGGCTTAAAGTGGTCCTATGGACAGATACTCCAATTTCCGCTGTGGAGCTTTGCATCTCCTTCAGGGTTATCTTTGGTCTCTGTGTTGCCTCTCTGATTAATGCCCTCCTTTCCTGGTCTGTGAGTTTTGGTGGGCGGCCCTCTCTTGGCAGGTTTGTTGTGGTGCCGTATTCTTTCCATTTTTCAATAATGGATTTAATGGTGCTCCGTGGGATGTTCAAAGTTTCTGATATTTTTTTTATAACCCAAACCTGATCTGTACTTCTCTACAACTTTGTCCCTGACCTGTTTGGAGTGATCCTTCGTCTTTATAGTGCCACTTGCTTGGTGGTGCCCATTGCTTAGTGGTGTTGCAGACTCTGGGGCCTTTCAGAACAGGTGTATATATACTGAGATCATGTGACAGATCATGTGACACTTAGATTGCACACAGGTAGACTTTTTTAAACTAATTATGTAACTTCTGAAGGTAATTGGTTGCACCAGATCTTATTTAGGGTCTTCATAGCAAAGGGGGTGAATACATATGCACGCACCGCTTTTTTTTTTTTTCGTTTTTTTTTTTTTCCATTTCACTTCACCAATTTGGACTATTTTGTGTATGTCCAATACATGAAATCCAAATAAAAATCAATTTTAATTACAGGTTGTAATGCAACAAAATAGGAAAAACGCCAAGGTGGGTGAATACTTTTCCAAGGCACTGTAGCTGCCGTTTCCATTACACATGACGCAATGTTTTTTTTGTTTTGTGTATTCTACTTTTCTAAGTCTCAACAATAAGTTGAGAACATGACTGAGTTCCTGGGGGGGGGGGGGGGTCAGGGGCCCTCTAGCGGCCGAGGGCCCTAAGCTACTGATTTTGTCACTTATGCCTGGAGCCGGCCCTGGTTTTATGGAAAGTCTTTAAAATGACTGTTTCGCATCGCTAACTGGCTACACAAAGTGATAGACTCATGAATTACCATGCAGTTACGTCTTCAGAAAGTTGAAAGAAATACAAATCGCTGATGCATTCACTAATATTCTTTACATGTAGGCTTTGGATTGAACGAATCTGTGCTCACTTTTTTCACAAGGTCATTCGGAAACAACTGCACAGTGAAGCCTATCAATACAATTATTTATTTCCCTGGTCACACTGGTGCTCCCAAAATAAAATATCAGGTCCCACAGCAAAATATCTAGGAGCATATGTGACCAAAATTGTCACACTTTAGAGCCTTGGTCAGACTGCCCTGCCTGGACCTCTGATTATGTGGTCTGTCTTTAGGGGAGGAGTGCAGTTGAGTAGCTCTCCCACTGAGAAGCAGAGTCCACCAGGCCAGGTCCTCCAGCCCCCAGCCTCCAGGCCTAACACGAAGCAGATGGTGAGGGGAGATCTCCAGCAGTAAAGGACGGGCTGAGGCCTCTGCTGGAGGTACAACAAGAACTAGAACCTCATTTGGAAGTGGAATCATAACATAGGCACAATGGACCTGGAGCTATTGAAGTGTAGAGCTGTAGAAGTGGAGTTAAGATATGTCACTATCTATGGGACCTATGAGATAAGAGAGAGAGAGTTAGAAGAGGATGAGAGGAAAAGAACGATGGAAGAGTGAGGAACAAATTATGGTCAGAAAGACAAACCTACTTTGTCGAGGCGAGTTGAGTTTTGATTATAACTGACAATCTCATCCTGATTAATAATTTGTTCATCCATATTTACAATGCTAACATAGAGTTATCAATGTTGGAGGAACTACAAAATAGGTTCAGAGTTCAAGTTAATGGCTCATCCATGCACACACAAACAAACAAACACACACACACACAGACACACACCATCCCTAATAGAAAAGCTAAATATGTTCTCGACAAAAGGCTTCAAAATTAAGATGAAGAAGAATGTTTAAGCGAACCCTCCCAGTCTCATTGATATGGGTGAGTGCACAACGGACACCCATTATTTCATATCACCATAGCGATTAGGAAACCTTTGATCTTTGTGGTGAATGTGATAGGATGATGAGGTAACAAGCTCTCACAGTCTCAATGCAGAATTAGACGTTCATCCACGTTCTCCAAAGGTAACATTTCGAAGTTGCTCCAAATGTCAAATTTCTAAGTGATTTTGTTGCTCCTGCTGCTCTGTATCGTCCCATTTCTCCAAACATCACATTTCAAAGTTAAGGGTTAAGTTTAGGCACTCATTCCGAATAGTTAAGGTAAGGGTTAAGGTTTACGTTTAGGCACTCAGTCCAAATGGTTAAAGTTTGGGATAGTGTTAAAACCAAAAATAAAAAAACTGTGTCCACGAATGGAATTGAACACACAACCTCCAGAGTCATAGGATTACTTTAGAGCCCTGCCATGGACCTCTGATTCTGTGGTCTGTCTTTAGAGGAGGGTTGCAGTTGAGAGGCTCTCCCACTGAGAAGCAGAGTCCATCAGGTCTGGTCCTCCAGCCCCCAGCCTCCAGGCCTAACATGAAGCAGATGGTGAGGGGAGATCCCCAGCAGTAAAGGACGGGCTGAGGCCTCTGCTGGAGGTACAACAAGAACTAGAACCTCATTTGGAAGTGGAATCATAACATAGGAACAATGGACCTGCACATTGATATGCATAAAATGTTTGTGTGAATTTCCGGCAGACTAGACGCTGTGCTGCGTATTGTTGCCTTTCGCAAGGTCAATTGCAAATTTGTCACAAAAAAAAGTGAAAATGAGAAGGTCATTTTTTAGATTGCACAACCATCTATAACCCTGCACCTTAAACACTATCCCCAAAATCCACCACCCTATCCCACAACTTTGTCCCTAAACAATCCTACACCATGCCGTCTGCCAACTTGCGTCTTCATCTTCCAACAACGATAACCCCTCTAAACTGGAGTGGGAGGGACCAGAGTCCAAATGCCCATTTGGGCACACTTATTGGCTGACAGGAAGGACCTTTTGTTACAGTCTCTCTCATTCTTACACTCTCTGCCCACTTTCTCTGTCTCTCTTTGTCTCTCTAAATCAGCGGTCCTCAAACTTTTCTGAGTCGAGATCACTTTCTGAGTCAAAAGACGTAAGCCTATGCAACATTAACCTATTAAAAACATGTAGCAATGATGTTTGTAGTAGGCTATATGCCCAAAACATTATCACTGCATATTGGCTATGCTTGAATTGCCCTGCCAATGTTATTCTTCTCAGACCATTTTAAAATTATATTTCAAAACTTAAGGTATATGATCACACTGGTAATAGATCATCATTTGTTGTATTACTTGTGAGGCACAGCTGAGTGAGCATAAATTCAAATAATGTGCTTTCTTTATTTTACTGGACTGATTATGCTTGCAATCTGATGATCAGTCTCAGTGGAGGGAGAGAATCAGAGGGTATGCCTCTCACCATAGTACCATCTCTCAGCTATCCCCCCTCTGCCAAGACTGACCAAAATATATATTACAACCTATGTGTTGTGATAATTACGTTGTTTGCTCTATAACCTTTTAGTTCATATCCCTTGAAACCGTGATATATCGACCGAAGGCAGAGACATTAAGAAGACAGAGTAGCAGAAATACATTTAACCACACCTTTGTATCATCACATAACCGGAGAGCAACAGCTGCCTCCACTAACCCAGCAACATTTCAACTTCAACGTTTCAACATCATCTAATCACCTATGCTTAGTCTAGTACAGTGACAACTAAAAGATACCAAAAACAATTTAGTCCAATCAACGTAAACTAAATATGATGTGGCTGTCCATGGTACTGATTTGTGTGTGTGTGTGTGTGTGTGTGTGTGTGTGTGTGTGTGTGTGTGTGTGTGTGTGTGTGTGTGTGTGTGTGTGTGTGTGTGTGTGTGTGTGTGTGAGCGTACATGCGTGCGTGCAAGTAGAAAAAACCTGTTGACTCACCCTACTTGTAGAGACACGCCAATGCTATCTTCCTCTTTCATGTTAAATGGCCTAAATGGTCTATGGCTGTCATATCTCCATCCATGGCTAATTTAGGACAGGGCTGATTTTAGCTAGCTATCTAGCCACCGGAGGACAACAACAACGAGATGCAACAATTCAAGTTTTTTTGTTGTCAATAATGACGTTTGTGATGTGATTGTTCGGAAGCCAAATCCAAACTGTCTTCCCTTGACACTTTTTTGGGGTGCGTCAGGACTCAGCTCACTCAGTTTAGCACAATGCTAATTGGCTATTATTATTATTTTTTATGATCAAGGGAGGCCAAATGCTCGCTGGCTTCCCTTGCATTCACTGCTACATGCGACAACAATGTCATACTCTTTCTGACCATCAGATAGATACACTACACATGCTGAGACAGAGGGGGCTGTTCGTTCGCTCAGATGCTTTCTCCGGTGAGATACATTCAGCCTCTTGGAAATTTATGAAACACATAGAGACAAAAGATAAATTATTTTGTATCTTTTTTTTCTTGGTCAATTTTTTGGGGGAATCCATGAATACATGCCACTGCCAAAAAAAGGACTCTGTCTTCAAGCTGATGGCAAAACTCAAGTCAGACTGCATTATTTCTGCCCCATGCAAAATTCATGTTGTTACTTCTATGACCAGTGCTGGTTGCAGTGTGAGTGGAGAAGTGCATTTCATGGCTTATAAAAGTGTTGAATAAAAAGGTGTTGACAGTAATGAATAAAACTTAAATATGAACTCACTCGTAAAAACAGCAGCTCTTTGCTGTATTCGTTGACAGTCTCTCTTTAGTCATGGTTTTAGATGTTTTGAAATTACAGTATCGTCTTACTTTGCTGTGCGCTCTAGGAAGCTGCAGTCAGACACAGGGATCTGAGGCTGTGTCTATTCTTGAGAGTTCATGCAGCTTTAGTATTCTGATCATAGAGTTGTAATCATGGAATTCAGAGCGCACCATCCATCTACACCTACATTTAAATGTGTCTACCATGTCCACAGTGTTTCCCGGAATCCCATTTCCCACACTATATTCAAATGCCAGTATGCATTCCACAAACGTTGTAATAGGCAAGATATGATAATAACACAACAACAACTGATGGCAGTAGCTAACTACTATAGCTAACTAGCCAGCTAACCTCTGTATCTAGCCAGCAAGCTAGCAAGCAACGCTAGAGGAATTGCAAACGGGTTAGCAGAACTCCAACCAAACAACTTATTCTTCTCCTAAATATTGCTAGCGGGCTAGCATTTTATGAGGCCAGTAAACACTTCCTCCAACATTATAATGAAAAGGTGCCTGTCAGTCCCAAAAACACACGTTTTCTGGAGACTTGTGGGAGGAGTGCTGATGACGTCGCACACTGTATGCGCTTTCGGTAGCCTGATTACGTCCAGACTGAGGAACAATCCGCACACAATGCATCCCTGACCACAGCCTGAAGTGGTCTGCCAGGTCTGAACACAATTAGACCACAAAGCGACTTTTGTGCGTTTCAATGCAATCTTCATAGTCTGATAGCAGAAGTCACAGGTAGGTGTCAAGTGTAGACACAACCTTGAAGATCAACCAGTCGATCACAATCGACCATTTGGTGACCATCGATGGTTTTGTGAGCATCAACTGTTTGGTGATCCACTATCATAGAATTAAGGTGGGTCCTGCCTAGGCAAACTCTACAAAGTTATATGCTGGCCATGTCAAGATTGTAAACTTACAGGAAATGGACGACATCAGTGCCCCATTGACAGTAATTTACAGTAATTGGACGATTTCAGTGCCCCATTGATACGGACTGAACTCTACTACAAACACGAGTCGCTAAGGTTCATGTGATGAGGTAACCTAGTCTGCAAACTTCAAGATTTGTGTCTGCCCTCACCCAACATAACATTTCCTATTGGTCTAATGGTCTAAGATGTTGGTTTCTCCAGTGGGAGACTCGGGTTCATATCCTACGTGTTACATATAAACTCCATTGGCTAGGCAGATTGGCATGCTTGGGCTAGTTGCTCATGCTATCTGTATCTCTGTGTACAAGTGGTTCAGTAAACTATGCTCACATGGTGAGTGATCTGACCTGAGACCCGAGCCTTTAGCTCTATGGACTAACATGGTCTTGAGGTGTATTGACAACCCAGGTTTGACTCCCAGGTGGTCATCCAGACTGCTAGGGCTGCCAAGTAAAACAGGCAGTTGAGCTAAACCAGTCTATATGCAAGGTCATTGAATAATGATAATGCTGCTGATGAAGATGAGGGTGATAAGGATGTTTAAAGACTTTCCATATCAAATTCATTTCACAGTTCATCACAAGTTACATTTCCTGATTCTTCATAACCATCACTGATGATGGAAAATATGCTTCCTGGAAACATGCCTTTGGCTCTTTTTGATAATTATTATTAGTTCCATACAATGCACATTAATGTCCTAATTATGGTGATGGAAGTCTCTGGAATATGTAAGGACAGGTTAACAGTAAAACTAGAGTTCAAGGAAGTAGTTTCACATCAACAATAGGCTATAAAGTTTGTGTAGGTTAAAGACAGTGAAGGGGTGGTTTCTTTAGTTGCCTTGGAGACGGGGGTGGGGCCGCCGCTCGCGGAAACTGCCTTTAAATATGTCGTTGGAGTGCGAGGATTTACACAGTCTCATTTGGATTTTACACTGAACTAGGCTACATAGTATAGTACCAGGGAAAACAACCAGGTACCGACCGTCGCCCTGAACACTATCCAGTTAGGACAAGACAATCAGAACCATGTGTGGTAAGAACGGATAGCCTAAATTACATCTAATCTAGATAATCGGGAGACAAATTACGCATAACAAGCAATGGTCTACAGTAGGCTCGTCTAGTAGAGACTATTGGAATAGTACAATAGTATTAGCTATGTTGTTATTGTAATTTAAAACCAGTCCGTTGGGAGCCGTACCAAGGCAAACAGTTGTTGTGTGTGTGTGTCTCTGACACTGTATCAATGAGGTGCCATCCTTGTAGGCAATTTACATGTCAGCGTAGGCCAGTTACTAAAATATAAACCTAGATTATATATAAATATAACTTGTATTACTTCTAGTAATAACAAAATAGGTTATCAGTGTTCTGCAGCGGTCCATATCTTGGTTGGACGACAATCCTTCCGCTTTAGACAATTAACATGCCAGTCTCATGGCATGTTCTGAGCTGCTACGTGTCAATGTAGCTCCTTGGGGTACTAATAACAGGTCTGGCAACATTGTAGGCTATGACAGGTCGGGCAACATTGTACTATGATCAGATTATGATGATAGACTACATCAATAGGATACCATCAGCCCTGTAACGTAATTCTCAAATATTCAATTTAACGAAACTTAGGCTATGCTTAAAGATATGTACTCTCATCCGAGTCGTTGGACTCTAGGCCTATGCACTATGCACATTTATGTTGCTTAAATATGATTTTGCATTATCAAAAAATATATGATTGTATGCTATTTAAATGCTTTAGGGTTTTAATAGTAACTATTTGCCCCGAAGTGAAGCAATCCAAGCAAAGTTTTACAGCCAACTGTAAATGTAAGTCGGCCAGTTTCTTCCTGGCATCTCCGACTGTAAATCTAGGTCTGTTAGTTTCCTCCCGGGATCTCCCCCGGGCCCCGGCCTAAAGTTAGCCTACCTGGTCGAGGCGAACACTGCGCGCAATGTGCTCCTCTCAAAAGGCCACCTGTGTTGCTCTGAATCCAAACGCCCTCCAGCGACGTGCACACACTGGGACCTTTAATTGCAGACGTCACGACCATTTGAGGCGCTCTCCAGAGCATTATGTGTCATTAGCTTTTGATCAGAAACCTATGTAGGCTACACTGTAATGGATATTGAATTAACTCGTCGGTAAGGTTGCTCATTGAGACAGGTCCTTTATATCCCAGTCAGACAGACCCAAATGTTCTGTAAACAACAGCGGGAGATGCTGGTAGGAAATCAAAACAAAAAGGCAGTGACTTTGTCAGCTGCTACAGAATCAGTGTTCACAGAATGTCCTTCATACAATACAACAGTGAATAATCAGTGTGTCCTTTGACTGGCATCAATCACTATCATTTGATGTGAGAATAATTAATTACAAGTTTATTGACCATCAACCCACACGTTGAGTGCCACAAAAACTTAAATATGCTAAACATTGTGTCGAACACACTGAATCTATTTTCATCATTACACTCATGCATCGTCAACACTGATGATTAATTGCACCACTATGAGTCTCCCATGAAGTGGCTTTTTTATTTCCAAAGCTGTGATTATATGATTCCATTATTTCTCTAGTCCTCCATGTTCACAACACATTATAGAGGATCATATTCCCAAAAACAGGAATAGAGAATTATGAACAAAAGCTGTTGGGATACTGACTGCAGTACAGTACTTGCCTCTTCAACTGTTTTCTATACCATAGTCTAGTACTGGATGGATAGTCTACATTACAACTACACACTGCCCAAGTCTTTCAGTGAAAGTACTCATAAAACAGCTTAAGTTGACTGTAAAGATAGACCGAAAGAGAGGGTGAAATAAGTAAATAGTCTTTCTCTCGTTCTTTCTCCCCTCCCTCCCCCTCCCTCACCCCTTTTCCCCCTCTTTTTTGACCTCATTGCAGGGATCTTTGCCTACCTCAATTACTGTGTGCCTCGCACCAGAAAGGAAATATTTGAGACATTGGTGAAGGGACTGCAGAGGTTGGAGTACAGAGGCTACGATTCAGCAGGTAAGGCCCTGGGTATCACCCTGAACACACACACACAACAGATCCTTCACACTAAAGCCCACAGAGCACCACTCCCGCAACTGCATTTCACTATGTTTTATCCTGTCTTACTTTGGTACTGCACAGGCAGTATACGGCTTCAAGCACAGTTATGACAAACATTAGTAAAACCACTGTCATTACACTGTAAAACCCCCAAAACTAGTTATTCCTTCACTATGTGCTTCAGGGCGGTTAAGCAGTGAGAATATTGATACATAGACTTTGTGTGGTAGTACTGAAGGTATGATATCTAATCACTTACAGTTGAGTGCTGCCGGTTACTGTCAGTTATCATGCCGATGAGTGCATTGCCCTGCTATGTTGACATGCAGGGTACTGTTGAAGCAGGTGTACACGTGTTATCACATGGTCCATTTGAAACTGGGTGTGGACATGTCATCTAGCTGGCGTACCAGTGGGTAAAAGGTAGCTCTAATACCTTATTACTTCCACCCATCTGATCCATTGGGTAGTAGGATCTCGGCTATAGTTACAGTGGTTCCTCCTTTAAAAGTTGCGAGCTTACACCGCGGGTCTCAGAGGTACCCAGCGTCATGGCTTCATTGCGCCGGATCAGCGCAAGGGGGAGTTAGAGCACTCATTATGCATTTGGGTCCCAAGGTTTTTATATGACCAATCATATTGCGTGGTTCCAATGACGAATTTGACACGAGCCATCTGTCTCTGGTGACTTTCTTCAGCTGACAAAACATTACGGTGGAAGCCAATTTAAGTAATTATAACGTCATAACGAGTTAAGTAAAACATGTACAATTGAGAGGAATATGTTAGTGAATGTAGAGACAAACGATTGTGCATATTCTTTTGTCATAAAGTTAATTTACGAAAATCGCTATTTAGCAAGTTTTTTTTCAGTCATATCCCATACCAGGTGTATCAAACTCCATTCTTTGAATGATGCTGTGTCTGCATGTGTGTATTACAATTATACACTTCAACAGTGTTTACCACTCCTGGGGTTAGGAGTGGTAAACTAGTGGTCAGTTAGGATCACCACTTTATTTTAAGAATGTGAAATGTCAGAATAATAGTAGAGAAAATGATTTATCTCAGCTTTTATTTCTTTCATCACATTCCCAGTGGGTCAGAAGTGTCACGTTCCTGACCTGTTTTCTGTTATTTTTGTATGTGTTTAGTTGGTCAGGGCGTGAGTTGGGGTGGGCATTCTATGTTTTGTGTTTCTATGTTTAGGTCAGGTGTAATTAGCCTTATATGGTTCTCAATCAGGGACAGGTGTTTGACGTTTCCTCTGATTGAGAACCATATATAGGTAGGCTGTTCACACTGTTTGTTTGTGGGTGATTGTCTTCTGTGTCTGTGTATGTTGCACCACACGGGACTGTTTCGGTTTGTTCGTTCGTTTGTTGTAGTCTGTACCTGTTCGTGCGTTCTTCGTCATATTGTAAGTTCTCATAGTTCAGGTCTGTCTACGTTCGTTTGTTATTTTGTAGTTTGTTTAAGTATTTTCGTGTTTTCGTCTTTACTTTAATAAACATCATTATGTCAAACTATCACGCTGCGCTTTGGTCCAATCCCTACTCCTCCTCTTCGTCTGAAGAGGAGGAGGACAGCCGTTACAAGAAGTTTACATACACTCAATTAGTATTTGGTAGTATTGCCTTTAAATTGTTTAACTTGGGTCAAAAGTTTTGGGTAGCCTTCCACAAGCTTCCCACAATAAGTTGGGTGAATTTTGGCCCATTCCTCCAGACAGAGCTGGTGTAACCGAGTCAGGTTGTAAGCCTCCTTGCTCGCACACTCTTTTTCAGTTCTGCCCACACATTTTCTATAGGATTGAGTTCAGGGTTTGTGATGGTCACTCAATACCTTGACTTTGTTGTCCTTAAGCCATTTTGCCACAACTTTGGAAGTATGCTTGGGGTCATTGTCCATTTGGAAAACCCATTTGCGACCAAGCTTTAACTTCCTGACTGATGTCTTGAGATGTTGCTTCAATATATCCACATAATTTCCTCCCTCATGATGCCATCTATTTTGTGAAGTGCACCAGTCCCTCCTGCAGCAAAGCACCCCCACAACATGATGCTGCCACCCCTGTGCTTCACGGTTGGGATGGTGGTCTTTGGCTTGCAAGCCTCCCCCTTTTTCCTCCAAACATAATGATGGTCATTATGGCCAAACAGTTCTATTTTTGTTTCATCAGACCAGAGGACATTTCTCCAAAATTACGATCTTTGTTCCCATGTGCAGTTGCCAACCGTAGTCTGGCTTTTTTATGGCGGTTTTGGAGCAGTGGCTTCTTCCTTGCTGAGCGGCCTTTCAGGTTATGTCGATGTAGGACTCGTTTTACTGTGGATATAGATATTTTGTATCCTCCAGCATCTTCACAAGGTCCTTTGCTGTTGTTCTGGTATTGATTTGCACTTTTCGCACTGAAATACATTAATCTCTAGGAGACAGAACGCGTCTCCTTCCTGAGCGGTATGACGGCTGCGTGGTCCCATGGTGTTTATACTTGCGTACTATTGTTTGTACAGATGAACGTGGTACCTTCAGGCATTTGGAAATTGCTCCCAAGGATGAACCAGACTTGTGGAGGTCTACAATTTTTTTCTGAGGTCTTGGCAGATTTTTTTTGATTTTCCCATTATGTCAAGCAAAGAGGCACTGAGTTTGAAGGTAGGCCTTGAAATACATCCACAGGTGCACCTCCAATTGACCCAAATGATGTCAATTAGCCTATCAGAAGCTTCTAAAGCCAAGACCTAATTTTCTGGAATTGTCCAAGCTGTTTAAAGGCACAGTCAACTTAGTGTATGTAAACTTCTGACCCAATGGAATTGTGATACAGTGAATTGTAAGTGAAATAATCTGACTGTAAACAATTGTTGGAAAATGACCTGGGTCATGCAAAAAGTAGATGTCCTAACTGACTTGCCAAAACTATAGTTTGTTAACAAGAAATTTGTGGAGTGGTTGAAAAACGAGTTTTAATGACTCCAGCCTAAGTCTGTGTATATATACAGTTGTGATATTTCAGTTTTTTATTTTGAATCATTTCCAAAAATGTCTAAAAAGCTGTTTTTGCTTTTTCATTCTGGGGTATTGTGTGTCGATTGATGAGAGGGAAAAAAAACAATTTAATCCATTTTAGAATAAGGCCACAAAATGTGGAAACACTAAAGTGGTCTGAATACTTTCAGAATGAACTGTATACAGTTGAAGTCAGAAGTTTACATACACTTAGGTTGGAGTCATTAAAACACGCACGTTTCTTCAACTGTCTTCTGACTGTAATTAGAGCGATGTTGATGTCGTGCAGTGATGCCAGCAGATTACAGATTGCCTCTGCCGATTGCTCATCATCTTCATGAATATAAGCAAGTTTCACCAGAAATAAATAATTTGAAATAACACACGGGCTTTGTTTACAAATTGGTGATAATGTCTCACCCCATGTTCAAGAATTGGCTTTTTCTCGCTCACTCTAAATCTCCAAAATATTGTTACTTTTTAAACAAAGCGTATAAGTATATAAAAGCCCCTTAGATAAGTATATAAAAGCCCCTTAGATATTCTCAGATATTCTCACAGATCCTAACGGAAAATTTAGAGTCCTCCAATCCTCTAAATGTAATTATTGGTGGAGAGTCACGTCATTGCAAACAATATGTTTTGATATACTGTAGGCCTGCCATAGGCAAAATGAGTCTCACTAGTGTTGAGTAATGTGTTGTTAAAAATGGTGTAGGTCTTATTTATTTAAAGAGCATATTGAAGTTAGAAGCAAAAGCCTTCAACTATTTTAGCATCGTTTCTCGCTACTCTGAGGCAAGCATGTGGACTGGTCTTGATAAATCAATGATATTATTATTTTCACTGCATCTCCGTTTGGGTATTGGTTAGACAAGATTTAGAAAATTAGGGTGCAGAAATGTTATGATCTTAGTGTAACCTTTATTTAACTAGGCAAGTCAGTTAAGAACAAATTCTTATTTACAATGACAGCCTACTCCTTCCTCCCGTTGTACAGCGCCATATTTTCCATTCCATCCTAACGGAAACCCTGAGGGTTTCGTTTTTCTCTGAATAGAAACACCATAATATTAATCAAATTAATTAAGCCAAATTTCTTAAAATCAATCCATATACTATGTTATTACAAAAAGGGTTTAGATTCTCTGTTAATGCCAATACGGAAGACTATCAAATGCTTCTCAAAGATGCCCTCTGGTGGTCAAACTAGCAATAACTTGCACTAACAGAAAAAGTGGCTGACAAATAAACTCAGCAAAAAAAGAAACGTCCTCTCACTTTCAACTGCGTTTATTTTCAGCAAACTTAACATGCGTAAATATTTGTATGAACATAACAAGATTCAACAACTGAGACATAAACTGAACAAGTTCCACAGACATGTGACTAACAAAAATGGAATAATGTGTCCCTGAACAAAGGGGGCAGCCAGAATTAAAAGTAACAGTCATTATCTGGTGTGGCCACCAGCTGCATTAAGTACTGCAGTGCATCTCCTCCTCATGGACTGCACCAGATTTGCCAGTTCTTGCTGTGAGATGTTACCCCACTCTTCCACCAAGGCACCTGCAAGTTCCCAGACATTTCTGGGGGGAATGACCCTAGCCCTCACCCTCCGATCCAACAGGTCCCAGACGTGCTCAATGGGATTGAGATCCGGGCTCTTCGCTGGCCATGGCAGAACACTGACATTCTTTTCTTGCAGTAAATCACACACAAAACGAGCAGTATGGCTGGTGGCATTGTCATGCTGGAGGGTCATGTCAGGATGAGCCTGCAGGAAGGGTACCACATGAGGGAGGAGGAGGTCTTCCCTGTAACGCACAGCGTTGAGATTGCCTGCAATGACAACAAACTCAGTCCGATGATGCTGTGACACACTGCCCCAAACCATGACGGACCATCCACCTCCAAATTGATCCTCGCTCCAGAGTACAGGCCTCAGTTTAACGCTCATTCCTTCGACGATAAACGTGAATCCGACCATCACCCCTGGTCAGACAAAACCGTGACTCGTCAGTGAAGAGCACTTTTTGCCAGTCCTGTCTGGTCCAGCGACGGTGGGTTTGTGCCCATAGGCGACGTTGTTGCCGGTGATGTTTGGTGAGGATCTGCCTTACAACAGGCCTACAAGCCCTCAGTCCAGCCTCTCTCAGCCTATTGCAGACAGTCTGAGCACTGATGAAGGGATTGTACGTTCCTGGTGTAACTTGGGCAGTTGCTGTTGCCATCCTGTACCTGTCCATACTGTGATGTTCGGATGTACCGATCCTGTGCAGGTGTTGTTTCACATGGTCTGCCACTGCGAGGATGATCAGCTGTCCATACCGTCTCCCTGTAGTGCTGTCTTAGGCGTCTCACAGTACAGACATTGCAATTTATTGCCCTGGCCACATCTGCAGTCCTCATGCCTCCTTGCAGCATAACTAAGGCATGTTCATGCAGATGAGCAGGGACCGTGGGCATCTTTCTTTTGGTGTTTTTCAGAGTCAGTAGAAAGGCCTCTTTAGTGTCCTAAGTTTTCAGAGCTGTGACCTTAATTGCCTACCGTCTATAAGCTGTTAGTGTCTTAACGACTGTGCCACAGGTGTATGTTCATGAATTATTTATGGTTCATTGAACAAGAATGGGAAACAGTGTTTAAACCTTTTACAATGAAGATCTGTGAAGTTATTTGGATTTTTATGAAATATCTTTGAAAGACAGGGTCCTGAAAAAGGGAAGTTTTTTTGTTGCTGAGTTTAGATAACGTGCCACAGAATGCTGCAGCAGCCCGCAAGGTGTGCCACAGTATGACGCAACTTTTAAAGCAGGAACCACTGTAGGGGTTGATTTTGGAACAGGGCATCGGTTCAGATGTTCAGATAAATGAGATGAGGTGAACCCAGAAAGCAAAGAATGCAGTGGTAGACAGTGGCGGTTCTAGACCGTTTCAACTGGGGGGGCCAAGCTGGGGCTAGTTGTACTGTTAGAGGGGCCAGTTACATTAGACGCTATTGTTGTCATATCGTTTTCATCACTGCATTGCAGGCATTAGCAGGCAAAAGACCATGTTCATAATCATTAGTGTTCCGCGTTGCCACTGTCTAATAACGGATGTAAAAAAAAGAACGATAGCAAAAATGAGTTATGTAAAAATTATTTAATACTCCACATTTAGGGGGGCCACAAGGGGGTCCAAAATTGTTGTCACAGGGGCACTGGCCCCCCCTGCCCCCCCTCCCCCCAGAACCGCTCCTGGTGGTAGAGAGTCCTGAACATGTGAGGAGAGAATCTGTTGCCCCTATTCCTGTTCTGAGCCTCACCATACACCAATGATATCTGCCTCACTGATATTTACTATTGCTTTGGCACATGTTTAACATGATTTTTAAATGACTACCGCATCTCTGTACCCCACACAAACAATTTTCTGTAAGGTCCCTAAGTCGAGCATAGAATTTCAAGCACAGATCCAACCACAAAGACCAGGGAGGTTTTCTTATGTTAATGGAACCTATTGGTAGAAGGGTAACAAAAAAAAGCTGACATTTAATATCCTTTGAGCATTGTGCAGTTATACATTTTACACTGTGGATGGTGTATCAATACACCCAGTCATGACAAAGGTACAGGTGCCCTTCCTGAATCAGTTGCCGGCGAGGAAGGAAACCGCACAGGGATTTCAGCATGAGGCCAATGGGGATTTTAAAACAGTTACAGAGTTTAAAGGCTGTGATACGAGATAACTGAGGATGGTTCAACAACATTGTAGCTCCTCCACAATACTAACATAAATTACAGAATGAAAAGAAGGAAGCCTCGACATAATAAAAATAAGGTACTAAAGGAATATTTGGCAAAGAAAGTCACTTTCTGAATACAAAGCTTTATGTTTGGTGCAAATCCAACACAACACATCACTGAGTACCAGTCTTCATATCTTCATAGTTTGTCATCTGCAAGGACTAGGGACTTTTCTTTAGGATAAAAAGAAACGGAATAGAGCTAAGCACAGGCAAAATCCTAGAGGATAACCCGGTTCTGTCTGCTTTCCAACACTGGGAGACAAATTCACCTTTCAGCAGGACAATAACCTAAAACACAAGGTCATATATACACTGGAGTTGCTTACCAGTACGACATTGAATGTTCCTCGTTACAGTTGTCCTAGTTACTACAGTTTTGACTTAAATCGGCTTGGAAAATGTATGGCAAAACTTGTAAATGGCTGTCTAGCAATGATCAACAACCAACTTGACAGAGCTTGACATTTTTTTAAAGAATGGGCAAATATTGTACAGTCCAGGTGTGCAAAGCTCTTAGAGACTTACCGAGAAAGACTCACAACTGTAATCGCTGCCAAAGGTGATTCTAACATGTGTTGACTCAGGGGATTGAATACTTATCTAATCAAGATACATTACTGTTTTTTTTCCATTAATAAAAAATAAAAATAAATATAGATCGTTGACACACACACACACACACACACACACACACACACACACACACACACACACACACACACACACACACACACACACACACACACACACACATACACACACACACACACACACATGTGACCTACGTGAGCTGGTTGACATTCACAAGAGATTCCACAGTAATCAGCTCTTTCCTCAGAAAGGTCCGTTATTAAGGTTTTGTATTATTTCAGGCAGTAGTTTTGAAAGTAGTGCTAACGAGCCACAACAGGTCCCCGGAAATGGTGTACTATGACATCCATTTTGTATGATATGTGACGTCCTGCAAACAAACAAAAAAACATATATATTTGTACAATATGTTATGAATTTGTTGTTCTTCAGATCTTGTTCAATCTCTTTAATTGAGTGTTTCATATGAAGTAGGATGGATTTGGAGTCTTTCAAACAAGTTCTCAAATTGGACATTAACACTGCCTCAGTTGATGTTGAACTGATTCATTGACTAGCCTTGCAGCCTGCCAGCCAGCAAGTTTAGCCTTCATTGACCATGATTGGTTTAGGGTTGGTATTGCTATACATTTGCCTCAGTAGTTTTTCTCCCTGGTCTCAGGCATCGCTGTGGATGGTGACAAAAACACGACGACAGATGGCGTCAACAACAACAACATCGTTCTCATTAAGAAGAAAGGCAAAGTCAAGGCCCTGGATGAAGAGCTCTACAGTAGGTCTTATGGACACATTTCTCACGTTCCCTCCATCACATTCCTCTCCTCCAGCATCAGATATATGATTCAAAAGACTCCTCTTTCTTCTTGGTAACTCCTTTTTTTTCTGCCTCAAGACCCTTCTAGTGCACTTCTCTCCCTCTTCTATCTCTCCTCAAGCTTTCTCTTTCTGCTCTGTCCTAACCAAATACCTCTTTAATGAAAGAGGGTACAGTGTAGGGTTATGGTACGGGTGTAAGGGTTATGGTAAGACATTGAGCTCGGTTGAATTACCAGAGTAATGTAGTCAGTCCTCTGTCAACTTTACCCTATCACTGTAGGCATTATTGAATGATGTTAAGTCGTATCATGGTACTGTTCAATCATTGATAGAATACCTTTGTTCGTATTGTTGATCAGTGCTTGATGTGTTTTGTGATCAGAGAAAGACTGCATGGATCTGGAGGTGGAGTTGGACACACACTTTGGCATGGCTCACACACGCTGGGCCACACACGGAGAACCCAGCGCCCTCAACAGCCATCCCCACCGCTCCGACAAGAACAATGGTAACACACTCACCTGTGTACACACTCACTCACACACACACACACACACACACACACACTCACCTGTGTACACACACACACACACACACACACACACACACACACACACACACACACACACACACACACACACACACACACACACAGTTCATACCTACACACAACATACAGTGCAGACATACACACCAACCAACTGCTCTGTCATGGCTTTGACAAAGTTCTCTGGAATGGCGGTGTCAGTCAGTCAGGTGAGCTAATTTTGTTCTGGTTACTGATTGGCCAGAGATATCAATGTGTAAAACACACCTAACATTCTGTGATCAGCCCTTGCCTCCCCGCAGCTCTCTCTTATAGGGAGAGTTCCAGGGGAGTGTGGGAGGCCTCAGTGAAAGGAGTATTTACACACGTCCAAACGTAGAACATGAGATGGACAGAGAGAATCAGCCTTTCACAGAGGCCAGCCAGACAGACAGACCCGGGTCTTGTTCAGTTGACTTTAAACATAGCCATGTCCTTCCTCAGGCACACCTTTTCATATGTGTTCTTTGTGCTAAAGATAACTATGTTCAGAGTCATTTTCACATGCATAAATTCCTAGTTCTGACCGCCACATGCAAAGGTGTGTGCATGTCTCAGCACTCAGGATACACTCCTTAACTATGCAGTCAGGCAGGACTTACAGGAATTGCTGTTATGATACACTACATGACCAAAGGTATGTGGACACCTGCTCGTCGAACATCTCATTCCAAAATCATGGGCATTAATATGGAGTTGGTCCCCCATTTGCTTCTATAACAGCTTCCACTCTTCTGGGAAGGCTTTCCACTAGATGTTGGTACATTGCTGCGGGGACTTGCTTCCATTCAGCCACAAGAGCATTAGTGATGTCAGGCGCTGATGTTGGGCGATTTGGCCTGGCTCGCAGTCGGCGTTCCAATTCATCCCAAAGGTGTCCGATGGGGTTGAGGTCAGGGCTCTGTGCAGGCCAGTCAAGTCCTTCCTCGCCGATCTCGTCAAACCATTTGTGTACGGACCTCTCTTTGTGCACAGGAGCATTGTCATGCTGAAACAGGAAAGGGCATTCCCCAAACTGTTGCCACAAAGTTGGAACCACAGAATCATCTAGAATGTCATTGTATGCTGTAGCGTTAATATTTCTTTACACCACTCCAGCCGACGCCTGGCATTGTGCATGGTGATCTTAGGCTTGTGTGTGTGCGGCTGCTCGGCCATGAAAACCCATTTCATGAAGCTCCCGACTAACAGTTCTTGTGCTGGCGTTGCTTCCAGAGGCAGTTTGGAACTCGGTAGTGAGTGTTTCAACCGAGGACAGGCTTCAGCTGGGCTGTTGTTGCTCTTAAACATTTTGCTTTTAAACATTTCCACTTCACAATATCAGCACTTACAGTTGACCGGGGCAGCTCTAGCAGGGCAGAAATTTGACTAACTGACTTGTTGTAAAGGTGGCATCCTATGACGGTCCCACTTTGAAAGTCACTGAGCTCTTCAGTAAGGCCATTCTACTGCCAATGTTTCTATGGAGATTGCATGGCTGTGTGCTCGGTTTTATACACCTATCAGCAATGGGTGTGGCTGAAATCGCTGATTCCACTAATTTGAAGGGGTGTCCACATGCTTTTGCCCATGTAGTGTATGTTAAGAGGTTCCTAACCGATTTCTCACTGTCTCTATTTCCTGACTGATTTCTTGCTGTCTCTATTTTCCCTCAGAGTTTGTTGTCGTCCACAATGGCATCATTACCAACTACAAAGAGTTAAAGAAGTACCTGGTAAGAACAAGTCCTACTCTACCCCTCCACTCCGCTGTCTGTATTTCTATAGTTCTACTCTATTTCAGTATAAATTACTCCACCGTAAAGTTCATCTTATTTTGGGTCACACCCTTGGTAATGGACCGAGATATGATCAGAAGGGTTATAGGATTTCAAGTCCTCTGTCATCCATTGCCTTTGACGATCTTAGTCCTGGGTCCTTTGTTTTGGACTTTTGGACCGATGACTCTTGCACTGTTCTACACAAATGCAAGTGAATTGAAATGGCATTGACAAAGTAGCAATGGGCAATGTTTGCTTAGGCCAACGTGGAAACCATACAGCGTATCTTTTATCTTCTGAGTCAGCTTGCCTTTTGTCTGTCTTGTTTTGTCAGTCCAGTTTTGCTGGTTCTGCCCAGCTAGCACATATTGAATAATGTTCTGAGAACCATATGTTTCTTAGAGCTTGGTGAGAGCGTGGTTGTCCTATGGTTATTTTGCATACAACCTTCCCACAACTTTCTGGGAATGGTGCATGACAGTTGCTTGGCTTTGGAACATTCTATTTTCTTGGTATTTCATTACTTTAATAGAAGATTCTCTAAAAGTTCAAACATGGTTGCATTTAATTTCAATTTTGGTATTGTTTTAGGAATGTTCTCCAACTGGTTTGACATTAGGAATGATCTCAAATATTTCAGAGAATGTTAAGAAACAACATTATTCTGTGGGAATTTCAGTACTTCAGCATAATGTTTCCTACACATTTCCTCATGTGCTATTTAAAATCATGTTCTCAAATTGTCCGAGAACGTTAAGAAACAACGTTTACAGCAAGATGGCGCCGACAGACATGGCAGCTCTGCTTCTAGCTCCTAAGCAACTTTGCATTATTTTGTTTTTTTGTGTGTTATTTCTAACACTATTAGCCCAGAACGTTTTTTAGTGTTATTGCATTCAGCCATAAATAACTTTTGGATATCAGAGCAGCGTTAACTCACCAGCACTATGACCAGGAATACGACTTTCCCGAATTGGATCCTTTGTTCGCACCCCCCAAGGCAATTGAACTTATCCCAGAGGCTGCTTCAAGATGCCGCCGGCGGAGAAAAGGTATTCGGAGTGGATTTCTAGTCCAACTCAGGAGGCGGGCACACCATCCACCGCTTCCGAGTATATTACTCGCTAATGTTCAGTCTCTGGACAATAAAGTAGACGAGCTCAAGGCGAGGATCTCCTTCCAGAGAGAAATCGGGGGCTGTAACATACTCTGTTTCACGGAATCATGGCTCTCTCCGGATATACTGTCCCCATCCATACAGCCAGTTGGGTTCCCAGTACATCGCGCAGACAGGAATAAAGAACTCTCCGTGAAGAAGAAGGGCAGTGGGGTTGGTTTCATGGTTAACCACTCATGGTGTGATTGTGATAACGTACAGAAACTCAAGTCCTTTTGTTCACCAAACTAGAATACCTCACAATCAAATGCCGACCATATTACCTCCCAAGAGAATTCTCTTCAGATATAGTCACAGCCGTGTATATTCCCCCTCAAGCCAATACCACGACGGCCCTCAAGGAACTACCCCAGCCTTTATGCAAACTAGAAACAACATATCCTGAGGCCGCATTTATTGTAGCTGGGGATTTTAACAAAGCAAATTTGAGGAAAATGCTACCGAAGTTTGATCAACACAGTGATGACTGTAGTACTCGTGCAGGGAAAACACTCGACTACTGCTATTCTCTCTTCCGTGATACCTATAAGGCCCTCCCCCGCCCTCCCTTTGGCAAATCAGATCACAACTGCATTTTGCTCCTCCCTTTCTACAGGCAGAAACTCAAACAGGAAGTAACCATGCTAAGGTCTATTAAACGCTGGTCTGACCAATCGGAATCCATGCTTCAAGATTGTTTTGATCATGCGGACTGGGATATGTTCCAGGTAGTCTCGCATAATAGCATTGATGTATACACGGACACGGTGACTGAGTTCATCAGGAAGTGTATATGGGATTTTGTTCCCAAGGTGAATACTAAAACCTACCCAAACCAGAAACCATGGATAGATGGCAGCATTCGTGCTAAGCTGAAATCGCGAACCACCGCATTTAACGATGGAAAGGTGACTGGAAATATGGTTGAATACAAACAGTGAAAACGTCAGTACAGAGACAAAGTGGAGTCCCAGGCAGGGTCTACAGACAATCACGGATTACAAAGCGAAAACCAGCATTGTCGCGGACACCTACGTCTTGCACCCAGACAAGCTGAACACCTTCTTCGCCCGCTTTGAGGATAACACAGTGCCATCGACACGGCCCGCTCCCAAGGACTGTGGGCTCTTCTTCTCTGTGGCTGATGTGAGTAAGACATTTAAGCGTGTTAACACTCGCAAGGCTGCCGGCCCAGACGGCATCCCTAGCCGCGTCCACAGAACATGCGCAGACCAGCTGGCTGGTATGTTTACGGACATATTCAATCTCTCCCTATCCCACTCTGCTGTCCCCACATGCTTCAAGATGGCCACCATTGTTCCTGTACCCAAGAAAGCAAAGGTAACTGAACTAAATGACTATCGCCCCGTAGCACTCACTTCTGTCATCATGAAGTGCTTTGAGACGCTCGTTAAGGATCATATCACCTCTCCCTTACCTGACACTCTAGACCCATTTAAATTTGCTTACCGCCCCAATAGATCCACAGACGATGCAATCGCCATTGCACTGCACACTGCCCTATCCCACCTGGACAAGAGGAATACCTACAGTTGAACTCAGAAGTTTACATACACCTTAGCCAAATACTTTTCAACTCAGTTGTTCACAATTCCTGACATTTAATCCTAGTAAAAATTCCCTGTCTTAGGGCAGTTAGGATCACCACTTTATTTTAAGAATGTGAAATGTCAGATTTATAGTTGAGAGAAGTATTTATTTCAGCTTTTATTTCTTTCATCACATTCCCAGTGGGTCAGAAGTTTACATACACTCAATTAGTATTTGGTAGCATTGCCTATAAATTGTTTAACTTGGGTCAAACGTTTTGGGTAGCCTTCCACAAGCTTCCCACAATAATTTGGGTGAATTTTGGCCCATTCCTCCTGACAGAGCTGGTGTAACTGAGTCAGGTTTGTAGGCCTCCTTGCTCGCACACACTTTTTCAGTTCTGCCCACATATTTTCTATAGGATTGAGGTCAGGGCTTTGTGATGGCCACTCCAATACCTATACCTTTGTTGTCCTTAAGCCACTTTGTTTCTGGCATTTTGAGCCTGTAATCGAACCCACAAATGCTGATGCTCCAGATACTCAACTAGTCTAAAGAAGGCCAGTTTTATTGCTTCTTTAATCAGAACAACAGTTCAGCTGTGCTAACATAATTGCAAAAGGGTTTTCTAATAATCAATTAGCCTTTTAAAATGATAAACTAGGATAAGCTAACATTTTGTGCCATTGGAACACAGGAGTGATGGTTGCTGATAATGGGCCTCTGTATGCCTATGCAGATATTCCATAAAATAATCTGCCGTTTCCAGCTACAATAGTAATTTACAACATTAACAATGTCTTCACTGTATTTCTGATCAATTTGATGTTATTTTACTGGACAATAAAATAGCTTTTCTTTCAAAAACAAGGACATTTCTAAGTGACCCAAAACTTTTGAATGGTAGTGTATATACTGTATTCTATTCTACTGTATTTTAGTCAATGCTATTCTGACATTGCTCATCCTAATATTTATATATTTCTTAATTCAATTTTTTTACTTTTAGATTTGTGTGTATTGTTGTGAATTGTTAGATATTACTGCACTGTTGGAGCTAGGAACACAAGCTTTTAACTACACCCGCAATAACATCTGCTAAATGTGTGTATGTGACCAATACAATTTGATTTGATTTGATTTCTGTGTGAATTTCAGTACTTTCACAGAACATTTCACACAAGTTCCCGTGTGGTTCTATTTCATGTCATATTTTACTATATTTACTATAAAAATGGTGTGACTTTAGCGATGTTCTTAGAACGTTCAGATAACGTATGGTACTCTTTTGGCAATATTCTGGGAATGTAAAACAAAAAGAAGGAAATTGTACACATTAACATCAATAAACTCTGCATTATTTTCTCAGAACATTAAGAAGACTTTCCATAAAAAACACAAGAAAAATGTTGTAACATTCAGAGAACGTTCTAAAAATGTTATTTAAAAACATATACATTTGGTTCTCAGCATCAAACAAAATCTCTCTATCCTCAATCATCTTAAGTGTGTTTAGGTGTGTCGGCGCACCAACTATTTGGTCACATCTGATCTTAATGAGTTCTTGTTTCCTTTGAAAATGGGTCTGTTTGAGTAGACAAAAATAAACAGCTTCCTATGCGTAAAAGAACATGGCATGCTATCTCCATCCTGGTGGTGCAGTGGACTTCCATGGGTAGAGAACAGAAGATCATAGGTTTGAATCTTACTGATGCCGTGTCACAATAAAAAATAAATGTGTTCACATGATTAATGCCTAAGGAAATGAATGTATCCTATCTGTGCTTGGTACAAAAAGTTTACCCCAAATAAGCTAGCAGTGTTAGTAAAAGACTTAAGTTTTTCAAAACCTTCCAAATAACCTATAATTTCCATTCTCAAAGCATTAATAAATCCTCCCAGGAAAACTTTGAAAGGAACCAGAGTAAAATGTTCTCAGAACCTGCCTGCAACTTAAAAATAAACTTTCCCAGAACCGGCAAAATGTTCACTTCTGTTCTTAGAACGTTTAAAAAACGTTCTGTTTTACTGGTCAGGAAACTTATGGCTTCGATCCCACAACCAATGTGAAACCAAAAACATTAGTTCGCACAACTTCCAAGGAACCAATGGTGCTAAGCTTGTGACATTCATTCTGATCCCCACCCTCTTTCAGAACTCCAAGGGCTATGAGTTTGAGTCAGAGACGGATACAGAGGTCATCCCTAAACTGATCAAATACATTTACGACAACCGAGAGAGAGAAGACCTGTCCTTCTCTACCCTGGTGGAGAGGGTCATTCAACAGCTGGTGAGTACCGGGACACCTCAATCAGTCAATACAATTTATTTATAAAGCCCTTTTTACATCAGCAGATGTCACAAAGTGATTATTCAGAAACCAAGCCTAAAACTCCAAACAGCAAGCAATGCAGGTCAGGATTCCATTGCCACAGGCAAAACAGCAAAAACTGGATCAGCAGCACGACCAGGTGGACTAGGGACGGGGAGAGCGGGAGTCATCAGGCCAGGTAGTCCTGAGGCATTGTCCTAGGGCTCAGGTTCTCCGGGAGTAGAGAGATAGAGAGAGAGATACGAGAATTAGAGGGAGCATACTTAAGTTCACAAAGGACACCAGATAAGACACGAGAAATACACCAGATAGGACAGTCTGACCCTAGCCCCCCGGCACATAGACTATTGCAGCATAGATACTGGAAGCTGAGACGGGGGGGTAGGGGCTCACTGCGGCCCCGCCCAATGATACCACTGGACAGGGCCAACCAGGCAGGATATAACCCCACCCACTTTGCCAACACCTACTGTTGTACTATGTTATTACTATAGTACTACTGCTGCTACTACTACTTGATTTTAGTTATTTAGCAGAAACTCTTATCCAGAGCGACTTACAATTAGTGCATTAATCTTAAGATAGCTAGGCGAGACAACATATCACAATCGTTTCAAGTACATTTTCCCTCAACAAAGTATTTATCAGCAAAGTCAGTGCTTGTGGGAAAATAAGTGTTTATGTTTTTTATTTTATGTTTGGGGGAGGGGTGTCGGAGGCGCCGTGAGATTTATTTAAAGTACTCTTCAAGAACTACTATGACGACGGCGACTACTACTGCGGCTGCTTCTGCTACTACTACGAAACAAGAAGGAATCGCTTCACAAAAATGACAAAACATCCCCTCAGATCCCATCTGGCCCTATGATGAATTCCATCTCTGAAACAGCATTGTAAGGGAGTGTTTTCAACAACAGAGCAACAATCTCCCTCAGTTCCCCTTGATGATGTCATCATCGCACTGTCCAGTCTGGCCTCAAATTTGGCCGTCCCATTAATAGTGTTACGTCATCACCGAAACTGTCACCATGGCAACCACCCCAACACCATCTTTAGTGACATCGCAATTTTTATCTGGTGAACAGGAGCGAGACACTTTTTCAATCCCTTTTGCACCAACTAGATTGCTCAGTCATTTTCTCTCTCTTTCGCTCTGTCTCGCTCAGTTCTTCACACACTCTTGTTGTTGAGTTTGGTCTTATTGGAGCCAGTCCTGTCTCAGCCACATCTCCCCTCTCCTTGGCTCACTGTAAAAGGTCTGAGAAGAACACAGAGGATAAAATGTACAGCTTCAGTGGGTTTGGGCTAATAGGAACCAGACCAGAACAGACCCCTTACATCCTAATGACCACTGCTCCTCCCCCTCGTCTCCCCCATCTCTCTCCCACCCTTGGTGAGAGTGCTGGCAGTGTGTTGGAAACAGAGCTGGTTTTATACAATAGAGGTCTTATTCCTCCTAACTTCCCTGAACATTGACCCCCCCCCCCCCCATCCCTTCCACACATTCCCACTACTACGCCCCACGAGGGGAAACAGATGGAAAGACTGTCTTCAAAAAGAAATAGGAAATTTGAATGTTGTTTTGTAAGGTCACTGTCGGTCTGTTCGACTGAAACTGTCCTCTACATTTTCCTTCGCTGTATTTTTTTCTTTTTACAATTCCTTCTCATTTTCAACCTTCTCCTCTTCCTCGTCATCTTCGTCATCATCATCATGGACCCTAACAGACATGTTTGTATTCTCTCCTCTTTGTCATCCTGTCTTAGGAGGGGGCCTTCGCTCTGATGTTTAAAAGCAGTTATTTCCCCGGAGAGGCGGTAGCCACCAGGTCAGTATCCATGTCCGCTCACATGTCTCTGCCTGTCTGGCCTATGCCATGACCTCACATAAGTCTGTCTATATATACATACAGTATATATTTATATTGCCCATTCTAATATTTCTATATTTCTTAATTCATTTATTTGTATTGGTTTTGCGTGTATCGTTTTGTATTGTGCGGTATTAATGCACTGTTGGGAACATAAGCATTTGCTACACCCGCGATAACATCTGCGAAGTTTGTGTGCAAAATTTGATTTGAAAGGATCAACAGCCATTGGCATTGACTCGTCGTCTCAGCTATTGCCACAATAAAGCAATAACAGCGTGACTCTATATAGCCCTATATTGATCTTCAGACTGTGTCTCTGCCAAGCTTCTATTCCATCTAATTAATGTGTCATGTATGATGACATCACTCTTCCCTAGCTACAGCTCCCTGCGCAACGTAAATAACTGTCAGAGAAGAGAAGGATACAGTAAACAGAGGGAAAGAAAAGAGCGTAAATGAGAAACGTGCCTGTTTTCTTTAAGCCTCGGGTGGGAATTACCCCAGCCAGGTGTAAGCTGTCAAGCACAGTGACTTAGAGATTTATGATTGTCATTTTTTTTTGATGGGAGTGTTATGTATGTCTGAGTATTTTTATCAGGTGCTTTGTGTACACACCCGTCATAGGTCCTATTTGACACTATAGGAATAAAGGCTTGAGCTATATTCAGGTTATTTTTGCCACACCCTCTCCCCTCACCTGTTGCTGTCACACCCATCTGCACCTGCATCAGCCAATCAGAGAAGCACACATAGAGTAATGGAGATGAGAAGGCTAGAAACATGAGCAGGAACTGAACTCATCCAACTGTAGGGGAGAGGGTGGAAAAGGAGCAAGAAAGTGCTAGAAAAGAAGAGAGACAGCAAAGCTGTGTTCGAATACCCATACTAACATACTATTAGGTCATTTTAGTATACTGTAAACGAACGGTATAATTTCAGTTGAGCATACTAGAGCTACGCTGGTCTACCGGAAATTGATGCTCTTGCTAGCTTGTTAGCGTAACAAATTACTAGCTAGACATTTTATGACAAGTGTGTTATTAAATTTAATCTGGAGGGCCAGAGTACGACCTAGGTTAACCAGATCATTGTCAGATTGTCAGTTCATAAATCAGAGCGTTTTGCTCACAGCGTGCACACTGGACGCTAGTGATGGGCATTCTGGCTCTTTTCAGTGAGCTGGCTCCTTCGGCTCAGCTCACCAAAAAGAGACGGCTCTTTTGGCTCCCAAACGGCTCTTTTGAAAAAATACAATACATATTTTTTTAGTCAAACAGTTTGCGATAGTTTGACTATGATTGGTGTTAAATCAAATCGAATTAAATTATTAAATAAAATCATACTCTACCTTAACCACAATGTATTTAAAAATGCATTGGTTTGTTATGAAAAATAATCCTATTAAACATTTCCATTTAAAGTATAACTTTTTAATGTATATAAACAAAGTGCTTTGAGTTAGTTAATTCTATTCATTTAAATCTTTTGATTATTCATATCTTATTTTAAAAATGTTTTTATAAATAGATTCGGCTCTTCTGATATGCGAGCCGGGTCTTAGAGCCGACTCTGTAAGGAATGACGCTGGAGAATAGAAGCTGGTATGGGGAGTTGACATTTAATTAGGAACGGACATGCAACAGGACAGGAACAGCGTCAGAACTGGGAAACACAAAGACAGACGACAAACAATGCAGCAGCAGGGAACAGAGCTGAGGAACTGATAAATATAGGGGAGGTAATAAACAGGTGATTGAGTGAGTCCAATATCGCTGAAGCGCGTGACGAGGGAAGGCAGGTGCGTAAATTATGGTGGCAGGAGTGCGTAATGCAGGGCAGCCCGGGAAAGAGTGGAAGCAGGTGTGACAGACTCGTTCGCGAACGACCCATCACTACATACGCTTCGAACACACCGACTGCGTCATTGCATCACTGCTGCATAACATTTTGCGCAGCTAGGCAACTATACTGATGCAGGTACCTTTTGCAAATGGTCGCATGCGGTTGGACACATGGAAGAGAGAATCATTTTCGCAGTATCCTCAAAACCGTGTCTTTTTGACACAACTGCTGACAGCTACAGGGACATAAACACAAAAAATGCTGCTTGGAGACAAGTGTCCACGATAGTAGGATTGCCAGGTCAGTTTAGTAGTGAGCTTGTGCTAGATGTGGCTAGTTAGCGTTAGCTAGCTAACCTAGCCAATGAGGTGTGTGTGAAAGAAATAGTCATACCACCTTCCTCAAGGTTGGTCTCATTGTTGAAAGAGCCTACTCTGCCTATCTTGACAATTTATTATTGCATTTCGCTCCAAAACTGCATTTGAGGGAAATTATATTATAGGCTCTCACAATTAATTTGAGGATGTCATCGAATAAATAATATACTTGGCAAATAAATAAATAAAAAATGTAAAGAAATTATGCAATCAAACTGTTATGTAATCCCAAATTTTTACTGAATGTGTGCAAAAAAAAAATCTACATTCATATTTTGCTACTTTCTGTCAAGTCCACTCATACAATTTGATGCATACGTTCGATTTATCGAACGTATGCACCACACAGAACGCACTGCAACTGCCTCTGCAACGCAATGCTGCAAGGCAAATGCAGCGTTCCATTGGAAATGAATGTACTTCTGGTGTTTCGAAACGCAATGACGCAGTCGGTGTGTTCGAAGCGTTAATTAGCCAAAATACGAAGTATACATGCAGTGGACACTATTTCCCTACTTTCAAGGCCCATAATGCAATTCTTCAGAAAGTGTGCGTGCTTCACAACGTTTTCAGAGTTTAAGAAAATGGCGGAAATATGAGGCCGAAGTCCAACGAGAGCGGATACAAATTAATTTCTTAAACTAATTTTGACAAATGTTAAGAAAATATTGAGCAAAGTATAAAGTAATGCATTTTCAAATAAGTTACACGTTATGTTGGCTGACAATTTGTTAGCTACGCTATCCTTACGAACCGCATAGCATTACAGCAGTATGTACCGGTATTTTAGCTAGTTACCTAACTTAACGTAGTCGGCTACTAATACATCGAACTTTCCAGGCAGTATATTAACTATCTGCTATCTAATTAACTACCCAACGTTTATTGACTTGATTATTCATATCATGCTTAGTTAAGTGGTGTAGTCGTGTGCGTTTCAATGGTTAATAGCACTCTCATCTGAGTGGCAGAGCGCCGAATAACTGATGAATTTACTAACGCTCAACACCGGTTGAATATGGCCAGTGTCGGTAAACGTCGGCACAAAAAGCGTAATTAAATTGTTGCCAGCAGCACAGTTACATTCACCAATGCTCTGGATCACATTAAAACAGCCTAACCAGCTATGCTAGGGCGAGAGAAATGGTCAGAGTGAGGTGTTCTCTCATTTGTGTCTGGAAGTAGCTAGCCAACGTTAGCCAGTTTGCTTGTGTGCTTGACTGCCGTTGAACGCTGGGATCACCTCTACTCCTCCGCCAGAGCGTCCAGTAGTGATGGGTCGTTCGCGAACGAGTCAGAGCCGCCTCGCATATCAGAGGAGCCGAATCTATTTATAAAAATATTTTTAAATTAAGATATGAATATTCAAAAGATGGCTAGCATTTGTTGCCCAAAGCTAACGCCATAAGGCTCCCGAGTGGCGCATCGGTCTAAGGCATTGCATTCAGTGTTAGAGGTGTCACTACAGACCATGGTTCGATTCCAGGCTGTATCACAAACGGCCGTAATTGGGAGTCCCATAGGGCGGTGCACAATTGGCCCAGCGTCGTCCGGGTTATGGTTTGGCTGGGGTAGGCAGTCATTGTACATAAGAATTTGTTCTTGACTGACTTGCCTAGTTAAATAAAATAAAATAAGCAGTGAAGCTTGACCGGACCGTGTTATGTGTTGTGAAGCTAGCCACAATAGTGGAAATTGCGTTCAAAATAAAAGTCCCTCTTTGAAAGACGCAATATTTAGACTAGATAATGTTAAAACAAGGTTGGAGTGTTGTAATTTGGAGCAATGAAATGGGGTATCAGTGACACCCACAGAACACAACTGTGAAGAGTTTATGCAAATATTAGCAATCATAGCTCTTATCGGGGACTTTGATTGAGGGAAATCACCTCCCAAGTCAGCCTATGTTTACGGACATATTCAATCAATCCTTATTCCAGTCTCCTGTTCCCACATGCGTCAAGAGGGCCACCATTGTTCCTGTTCCCTTAGAAAGCTAAGGTAAATGAGCTAAACGACTACCGCCCCCGTAGCACTCACTTCCGTCATCATGAAGTGCTTTGAGAGACTAGTCAAGGACCATATCACCTCCACCCTACCTGACACCCTAGACCCACTCCAATTTGCTTACCGCCCCAATAGGTCCACAGACGACGCAATCGCAACCACACTGCACACTGCCCTAACCCATCTGGACAAGATGAATACCTATGTGAGAATGCTGTTCATCGACTACAGCTCAGCATTTAACACCATAGTACCCTCCAAACTCGTCATCAAGCTCGAGACCCTGGGTCTCGACCCCGCCCTGTGCAACTGGATACTGGACTTCCTGACGGGCCGCCCCCAGGTGGTGAGGGTAGGTAACAACATCTCCACCCCGCTGATCCTCAACACTGGGGCCCCACAAGGGTGCGTTCTGAGCCCTCTCCTGTACTCCCTGTTCACCCACGACTGCGTGGCCATGCACGCCTCCAATTCAATCATCAAGTTTGCGGACGACACTACAGTGGTAGGCTTGATTACCAACAACGACGAGACGGCCTACAGGGAGGAGGTGAGGGCCCTCGGAGTGTGGTGTCAGGAAAATAACCTCACACTCAACGTCAACAAAACAAAGGAGATGCTTGTTGACTTCAGGAAACAGCAGGGGGAGCACCCCCCTATCCACATCGACGGGACAGTAGTGGAGAGGGTAGTAAGTTTTAAGTTCCTCGGCGTACACATCACAGACAAACTGAATTGGTCCACCCACACAGACAGCGTTGTGAAGAAGGCACAGCAGCGCCTCTTCAACCTCAGGAGGCTGAAGAAATTCGGCTTGTCACCAAAAGCACTCACAAACTTCTACAGATACACAATCGAGAGCATCCTGTCGGGCTGTATCACCGCCTGGTACGGCAACTGCTCCGCCCACAACCGTAAGGCTCTCCAGAGGGTAGTGAAGTCTGCACAACGCATCACTGGGGGCAAACTACCTGCCAGGACACCTACACCACCCGATGTCACAGGAAGGCCATAAAGATCATCAAGGACAACAACCACCCGAGCCACTGCCTGTTCACCCCACTATCATCCAGAAGGCGAGGTCAGTACAGGTGCATCAAAGCAGGAACCGAGAGACTGAAAAACAGCTTATATCTCAAGGCCATCAGACTGTTAAACAGCCACCACTAACATCGAGTGGCTGCTGCCAACATACTGACTCAACTCCAGCTCACTTTAATGATGGAAATTGATCAAAAATGTATCACTAGCCACTTTAAACAATGCCACTTAATAAAATGTATATGTATATACTGTACTCTATATCATCTACTGCATCTTGCCATCTTTATGTAATACATGTATCACTAGCCACTTTAAACTATGCACTTTTATGTTTATATACCCTACATTACTCATCTCATATGTACAGTGGGGCAAAAAAGTATTTAGTCAGCCACCAATTGTGCAAGTTCTCCCACTTAAAAAGATGAGAGGCCTGTAATTGTCATCATAGGTACACTTCAACTATGACAGACAAAATTAGAAAAAAAATTCCAGAAAATCACATTGTAGGATTTTTAATGAATTTATTTGCAAAATATGGTGGAAAATAAGTATTTGGTCACCTACAAACAAGCAAGATTTCTGGCTCACAGACCTGTAACTTCTTCTTTAAGAGGCTCCTCTGTCCTCCACTCGTTACCTGTATTAAATGGCACCTGTTTGAACTTGTTATCAGTATAAAAGACACCTGTCCACAACCTCAAACAGTCACACTCCAAACTCCACTATGGCCAAGACCAAAGAGCTGTCAAAGGACACCAGAAACAAAATTGTAGACCTGCACCAGGCTGGGAAGACTGAATCTACAATAGGTAAGCAGCTTGCTTTGAAGAAATCAACTGTGGGAGCAAATATTAGGAAATGGAAGACATACAAGACCACTGATAATCTCCCTCGATCTGGGGCTCCACGCAAGATCTCACCTCGTGGGGTCAAAATGATCACAAGAACGGTGAGCAAAAATCCCAGAACCACACGGGGGGACCTAGTGAATGACCTGCAGAGAGCTGGGACCAAAGTAACAAAGCCTACCATCAGCAAGGGCATTGAAGATGAAACGTGGCTGGGTCTTTCAGCATGACAATGATCCCAAACACACCGCCCGGGCAACGAAGGAGTGGCTTCGTAAGAAGCATTTCAAGGTCCTGGAGTGGCCTAGCCAGTCTCCAGATCTCAACACCATAGAAAATCTTTGGAGGGAGTTGAAAGTCCGTGTTGCCCAGCAACAGCCCCAAAACATCACTGCTCTAGAGGAGATCTGCATGGAGGAATGGGCCAAAATACCAGCAACAGTGTGTGAAAACCTTGTGAAGACTTACAGAAAACGTTTGACCTCTGTCATTGCCAACAAAGGGTATATAACAAAGTATTGAGATAAACTTTTGTTATTGACCAAATACTTATTTTCCACCATAATTTGCAAAAAAAATCATAAAAAATCCTACAATGTGATTTTCTGGATTTTTTTTTCTCATTTTGTCTGTCATAGTTGAAGTGTACCTATGATGAAAATTACAGGCCTCTCTCATCTTTTTAAGTGGGAGAACTTGCACAATTGGTGGCTGACTAAATACTTTTTTGCCCCACTGTATATACTGTACTCGATACCATCTACTGCATCTTGCCTATGCCGTTCTGTACCATCACTCATTCATATATCTTTATGTACATATTCTTTATCTCTTTACACTTGTGTGTATAAGGTAGTAGTTGCGGAATTGTTAGGTTAGATTCCTCTTTGGTTATTACTGCATTGTCGAAACTAGAAGCACAAGCATTTCGCTACACTCGCATTAACATCTGCTAACCATGTGTATGTGACAAATAAAATTTGATTTGATTTGATATTGTGTGTACTGACAATCATATTCCAGTGTACAGCCTTACTTAAGGATTGGGGATTAATTAAATGGTCTATCAGTCTACTCAGTACCCTAGTGCTTTTTTCCCAACGTCCTCAGAGTTCTCAGACTCCAAATCATCCACGTTGTATTGTTTTTCCTCTGGAGTAGTGTTCAATACACATAGTAAGTTGACTGGTACTATAAATGTGACTCAATTCAGTGGTTTCAGAGTCCCGCAATAAGAGCTATGACGCTAATGTTCTCTGGGTGTCACTGAGTGGACTGATACCCCAAGTCATTGATCCACAATCCATATGCAATTCTAAAGTCTAATACATCCATTGTGATTACAACAGATTTTTGTCAAATTATTGTCTTTTGTTGAATTTCTTTAACATTCCAACCTAGTTTGGCATGATCTATTCAATTATGGCATAATTCCACTATGCGTATTCATTTGCATCACTGTCAATGACAGACTTTTATTTTGATGGCGAACCGCACGTTCCACTATTGTGGCTACTCCTTATTGTGGCCAGCTTCACATAGGTGGGTCCGCCCATTAATCAAATAAGATCTGTCTTATAAATTAGAGGTATTTTAGATGATGACACCTAGCTAGATAGTTAGCTAGCTAACTGTAGCTACTGAAACAGATTATGTTGTTTTGCTATATTTTTGGGGAAGAACATTGTTTGCATCCATCAGCTAGCTAGCTTTTTTTTATGACCAGCACTGTCCAGAGTTTGGGGAATTGTCTGCGCTCGTACGGCTGGGGCAAGTGCGCGAGACAAAACTTTACCAGCATCATAGCATACGAATCGGTGAATCGTTGTGTCAAATGAAATACGAGTGATAGTGTATTCAATGTGTAATAACTACGTAAAAAATGTATGAACGTGTTAAATTATTATGTGACGTGCAGTCATATTCAGGTCCTGCTTGGTCAACAAGCTTATTTCACGAGTCAAATAGTGTTATTTTTTTAAATTTAACTAGGCAAGTCAGTTAAGAACAAATTCTTATTTACAATGATGGCCTACTCAATCACAGCCGGATGTGATACAGCCTGGATTCGAATCAGGTACTGTAGTGACATCTCTTGCACTGAGATGCAGTGCCTTAGACCACTGCGCCACTCGGGAGCATGTAATTTAACATTAACATGACACATAAAGACCTAAACTGTGTTCCACAGTGTGTGTGTGTGTGTGTGTGTGTGCACGTGCATTTGTGTTTGTTCTCTCACACAAATCTAACTATTTATCTCCGAACCCCTCTGTCTTTCTCATGCTCGCCCTCTCTTTCCCCCTTTCTCCCTATCCCTCTATCCATCCCCCTTTCTCTGTCAATATCCTTCAGGAGAGGAAGTCCTCTGCTCATTGGTGTGCGGAGCAAGTATGAGCTGTCTGCAGAGCACATTCCAATCCAGTACAACACTGGTGAGCTCTGTTCCCCTCTATGATCACTTTACAGTGTTCTTAAACCTCTCAGTCACTGTTCCCACAGACATTTGACTGTGTTATCAACCTTAAACATATTGTATTTCAATCAAACCACATCTCAACACATTCGGTTACATTATCTTCACGCACCGATCTCTTAATTTGAGTTACGAGGGCGTAACTCGAACTGACGCATAAAGATGCGTGAGATTTGCATGAAAAGTTCAGTTATATGTCTGTAGTTCAATTCCCGATTCAGGTCAATATGAAACACCCATAAATTAACTAATTAACTAACCAACGCATAAGCTAACCAACCAACCAGTCAGCTAATGTAATGGAGTTGTTCCAAGCTAACGCCCGTCAGAGCTATCTGTGTTTGTGAGCAGTATCTGTATCTGTGTCCTAACACTAACAGTTGCAGTACTTACCATCTGATCCAGACTAATGGTTATGAAAGCCTGTTCTCCTGTGTGTGATAACATGTCATAATCTAAGCCTAATCCCGTTTTGTCCGTAGCTCCGTACTACTCTGTCCCGTGGGACTGTGCAGTTAATCCAGTGGTCCCAGAGGGACAGAGGGCCGCTGAGCCCATATGTGCGCCAACTACCCAATAAACACTTGGGTGTTGTGGCTTGATCTCTGATTTCGTGTTCAGATTACTGCACTGTTGGAGCTCAAAACATGAGCATTTCGCTGCACCTGATAACATCTGCAAAATATGTGTACTTTACTAATAACATTTGATTGAACCACCTATTAAGAATTGCATGACTCACAACAATCAGATACCCTTAAATCAGACTAATGTCTCCAATGAATCAACTGTTGCCTGATTGCATGAAACGACTCTCCAAAGAGTCCAGTGCAAAAATGACAAGATTCATATTTAAAAAATATATACAGTACCAGTCAAAGGTTTGGACACACGTACTCATTCGGATTTTTTTTCTTTGTTTTTACTATTTTCTACATTGTAGATTAATTGTGAAGACATCAAAACTATTACATAATACATATGGAATCATGTAGTAACCAAAAAAGTGTTAAACATATATTTTAGATTCTTCAAAGTAGCCACCCTTTGCGTTGATGATATAACATATATTTTGCTTTGTTTAACACTTTTTTGGTTACTACATTATTCCATATGTGTTATTTCATAGTTTTGATGTCTTCACTATTATTCTACAATGTAGAAAATAGTAAAAATAAACGAAAAACCCTGGAATGAGTAGGTGTGTCCAAACCTTTGACTGGTACTGTATGTGTTTGAGAAATCACTCTTGCTCCTTGTGGAAATGCCAATACTATGTTGAACCTCTATGGGATATCATAGCCTTTTCCAAATTATACATTTAAAATATGTTTCTTGACGTGTGTCACAATAAATCTGCCCCTTACCTAGCCATTCAGTTAATAACAGTCATGGGTTTGGTGTGTTATGTTCTCTTTGTGTGTATCAACAATCTGGAGACAGAACACCCTATAGGTATGTTGACTGGGTCTTCATCTGTTTACTTAACCTCGCTCAGATTTATTATTGCAGTTTCTAGATGGAGACTGGGGTCAGGTCGAAAGTCCAATGAGAAAGGAATGAGGAAGAGAAGTAGATAATGGGTTGCTTTTCTCAATACTATAAAGTGGCTTCCTTTTATCTGCTCCTTTCCCTCATCTCTTTTAAAAAACAGGATAGGTGAAAGCAACATAGTGGGATGCCTACTGTAAATTCACCCGTGGAGTACAGATGAAGGGAAAGAGACGAGGAGAGAACAAGGTCATTTATCGCTATTGGGGGCTAATAGTGGCCCCATCATGACTGCAGTGCTCTACTGTAACTGTGCAAAAGGGCAAACGTCCCTCGGCTCCGTTCAGTCACCTTATAAATAATATGTGTCAAATCAATACGGATGGCAGTTTGAACCTCCACCTGATTATTAATTCCAGAATCTTCTGAAGCAATGTAACCAGATGATTAGCATGTTAACCTATGGTCAAAGGACCCTTGGCTCAGATGGCTCCTCTCGAGCTCTGTTGTTTGTCAATCACAATCATGAACTTGTTTTGGTTTGCAATCATTGGGTTAAAACAGCTGTTACCAGTTTATGAAAAATTACAAAATATTTTAGGTGGAGAGTTCAAGTAAAGCAGAAGTGTTGATTTCAGTGACCCATCTCTGGTTGTTCCAGTGCTCAGTTTGAACCATGAACCCTAACCCCTGCCCTATACCCGTTGCCCTTTGTCGAGTAGCTATGTTCAAAGAGGGGATCCAGGAAAAGAACAGCCATAACCGGCCAGATATCTCCAATGCTGTGAATTCCGCTGAAGACGGCAAGGCTGTGGAGTACTACTTTGCTTCTGACGCTAGGTGAGCTGAAAGCCCTAGGTGTGTGTGTGTGTGTGTGTGTGTGTGAATACGTGCACGGTGTGTGTGTGGCGCATGTATTTGTGCTTGTCTCGTGATCCTTTTTTCTTCCTCCTCTCGCTCTCCCTGCCCAGTGCCATCATAGAGCACACCAACAAGGTGATCTACCTGGAGGATGATGATATAGCAGCGGTTGTAGGGGGGAAGCTGTCCCTCCATAGGCTGAACCGCCAGGCAGGGGAGGTTCCTGTCCGGGCCATCCAGACCCTCCAGATGAAATTGCAGGAGATCATGAAAGGTCAGAGGTTAGCGGTCATAGGGCTCGTCACCATGGAAACCTAAATGTTAATTAGGAGTAGGTTAGAGGGTCCCAGGCCCTACACACTGACATAGGGTCAGTTCTGTGCAAGGTTAAGGTGCAATATTTAGGATTTGAGGAGGGAAAGCTGATTCTCGGTATGTACCTAAGGGGACCTTAAACCTAGAGCCGGTCAGTATCGATACCTTCCCATTCACAAACGCATGTCAAAGATAAGGTCTAATGTCATACTAGTGAAATGTAGTCTGATTTTACACAGAGAACACATCCTTATTTGGCCACAGATACTGTATTGAAGCTGCTATAACTCTAAGAACACTAGAATAAGATCTCCCTCTGCTGACGTTAGTGAGTAACTACACCTGTGACTCAACCACTGTCCCTATTGTGTCCTTATCTTTTGTGTGCAGGTAACTTTGAGGCGTTCATGCAAAAGGAGATCTTTGAACAGCCAGAGTCCGTGTTCAACACCATGAGGGGGCGGATCTGCTTCGACACCAACAAAGGTAGCTTACCATGACAATGTCACATCCTGATCCGGTCCCTCTCTATTCTTCCAGGATGTTGATGGCACAGTGCCCTAGGCTCAATCAATATTAGCACAGCAATTCACGGAGGCATACGTTATTTAAAACAACAGCTATGTTCTATGTGAGAAGTAGGCATTGGTCTGAAGCCAAAAAAGAAAGGAAATTCACATGAGCACCACAATGCCTACTTCAACGTCTACCAAGGTTTTCCAGCACATAGCTTTGACCTACTACTGTAGCTATGTTGGTCTATTGTACTTCAAACAATGTGTAGGCAGGTTGCTTAGGATTCAAACCTTCTCAAACAGCCGAATTCACAGTCTTAAGATGAGGTGCACCCACAATAATGTGACTTGTACTGCATACAAGGTAAATGATTGGATTCTTCACACACCACACTAAGACATTATCCCATTCCACTACCTTTTCAAGGTTTATTTGTTTATATGACAGCAAGCTTTTATACTTACAAGATCATCAGGCTTGATAGAGTGAGCTGTTTTGTGTTGTAGTAATGTGGTGCCTACTGGGATTTAATGAAATATTTTTTTTAGCAAAATATTTCATTTTTTTTTGGTCAGTAGGTGTCCTACATAACAACATGTCACTCATATACTGTAGATATAGAGGTCTATAGAGCCTGTCTGCATTCTTGATTTCTGTAACCGTTTACCTGTGTAATATTGTCATATGCTCACAACCACTTGTTTTGCATACATGGTCCTGTTTTACCAATTGCTGTGCTGATCAATGGGCAGTGAATATGTAGTCCAAAGTATTTGTATTTATTTTTGCAATAAAGATGGTGACACTACAATAATAGACATTTACAATAGGCCTATATCAAAAAATACATTCAGCCTAATGATATATATATATATATATATACACTGCTCAAAAAAATAAAGGGAACACTTAAACAACACAATGTAACTCCAAGTCAATCACACTTCTGTGAAATCAAACTGTCCACTTAGGAAGCAACACTGATTGACAATAAATTTCACATGCTGTTGTGCAAATGGAATAGACAAAAGGTGGAAATTATAGGCAATTAGCAAGACACCCCCAAAAAAGGAGTGATTCTGCAGGTGGTGATCACAGACCACTTCTCAGTTCCTATGCTTCCTGGCTGATGTTTTGGTCACTTTTGAATGCTGGCGGTGCTCTCACTCTAGTGGTAGCATGAGACGGAGTCTACAACCCACACAAGTGGCTCAGGTAGTGCAGTTCATCCAGGATGGCACATCAATGCGAGCTGTGGCAAAAAGGTTTGCTGTGTCTGTCAGTGTAGTGTCCAGAGCATGGAGGCGCTACCAGGAGACAGGCCAGTACATCAGGAGACGTGGAGGAGGCCGTAGGAGGGCAACAACCCAGCAGCAGGACCGCTACCTCCACCTTTGTGCAAGGAGGTGCACTGCCAGCGCCCTGCAAAATGACCTCCAGCAGGCCACAAATGTGCATGTGTCTGCTCAAACGGTCAGAAACAGACTCCATGAGGGTGGTATGAGGGCCCGACGTCCACAGGTGGGGGTTGTGCTTACAGCCCAACACCGTGCAGGACGTTTGGCATTTGCCAGAGAACACCAAGATTGGCAAATTCGCCACTGGCGCCCTGTGCTCTTCACAGATGAAAGCAGGTTCACACTGAGCACATGAGCATATGTGACAGACGTGACAGAGTCTGGAGACGCCGTGGAGAACGTTCTGCTGCCTGCAACATCCTCCAGCATGACCGGTTTGGCGATGGGTCAGTCATGGTGTGGGGTGGCATTTCTTTGTGGGGCCGCACAGCCCTCCATGTGCTAGCCAGAGGTAGCCTGACTGCCAATAGGTACCGAGATGAGATCCTCAGACCCCTTGTGAGACCATATGCTGACACATGCACATTTGTGGCCTGCTGGAGGTCATTTTGCAGGGCTCTGGCAGTGCACCTCCTTGCACAAAGGCGGAGGTAGCGGTCCTGCTGCTGGGTTGTTGCCCTCCTACGGCCTCCTCCACGTCTCCTGATGTACTGGCCTGTCTCCTGGTAGCGCCTCCATGCTCTGGACACTACGCTGACAGACACAGCAAACCTTTTTGCCACAGCTCGCATTGATGTGCCATCCTGGATAAACTGCACTACCTGAGCCACTTGTGTGGGTTGTAGACTCCGTCTCATGCTACCACTAGAGTGAGAGCACCGCCAGCATTCAAAAGTGACCAAAACATCAGCCAGGAAGCATAGGAACTGAGAAGTGGTCTGTGGTCACCACCTGCAGAATCACTCCTTTTTTGGGGGTGTCTTGCTAATTGCCTATAATTTCCACCTTTTGTCTATTCCATTTGCACAACAGCATGTGAAATTTATTGTCAATCAGTGTTGCTTCCTAAGTGGACAGTTTGATTTCACAGAAGTGTGATTTACTTGGAGTTACATTGTGTTGTTTAAGTGTTCCCTTTATTTTTTTGAGCAGTGTATATATATATATATATATATATATATATATATACAGTACATGCAGTACCAGTCAACAGTTTGGACACACCTACTCATTCAACCCCCTCATTCAACAACTTTTCACTGGTACTGTATACAGTGTCTTTGGAAAGTACTCAGACCCCTTGACTTTTCCACATTTTGTTACATTACAGCCTTATTCTAAAATTGATTCATAGTTTTTTTCCGACATCTGCACACAATATGACAAAGCAAAAACTCGTTTTTAGAAATGTTTCCAAATTTATTCCAAATAATAAATCGGAAATATGACATTTACGAAAGTATTCAGACCCTTTACTCAGTACTTTGTTGAAACACCTTTGGCAGCGATTACAGCATTGAGTCTTCTTGGGTATGACGCTACAAGCTTGGCACACCTGTATTTGGGGAATTTTTCCCGTTCTTCTCTGCAGATCCTCTCAAGGTCTGTCAAGTTGGATGGGGAGGGTTGCTGCACAGCTATTTTCAGGTCTCCAGAGATGTTCGATCTGGTTCAAGTCTGGGCCACTCAAGTACATTCAGAGACTTGGCATGAAGCCACTCCTGCGTTGTCTTGGCTGTGTGCTTTTGGTCGTTGTCCTGTTGGAAGGTGAACCTTCGCCCCAATCTGAGATCCTGAGCGCTCTGGAGCAGGTTTTCATCAAGGATCTCTCCGTTCATCTTTCCCTCGATCCTGACTAGTCTTCCAGTCCCTGCTGCTGAAAAACATCCCACAGCATGATGCTGCCACCACCGTGCTTCACTGTAGGGATGGTGCCAGGTTTCCTCCAGACGTGATGCTTGGCATTCAGGCCAAAGAGGTCAATCTTGGTTTCATCAGACCAGAGAATCTTGTTTCTCATGGTATGAGAGTCTTTAGGCTCCTTTTGGAAAACTACAAGCGGGCTGTCATGTGCCTTTTACTGAGGAGTGGCTTCCGTCTGGCCACTCTACCATAAAGGCCTGATTGGTGGAGTGCTGCAGAGATGGTTGTCCTTTTGGAAGGTTCTCTCATCTCCACAGAGGAACTCTGTTGCTCTGTCAGAGTGACCATCGGGGTTTGGTCACCTCCCCGACCAAGGCCCTTCTCCACCGATTGTTCAGTTTGGCCGGGCGGCCAGCTCTACAAAGAGTATTGGTGGTTCAAAACTTCTTCCATGTAAGAATGATGAAGGCCACTGTGTTCTTGTGGACCTTCAATGATGCAGACATTTTTTGGTACCCTTCCCCACATCTGTGCCTCGACCAAATCTTGTCTCGGAGATCTACTGACAATTCTTTCGACCTCATGGCTTGGTTTTTGCTCTGACACGGCATTCTCAACTGTGGGACCTTATATAGATTAGGCTGTTTGAGAAGGTTTGAATCCCAAGCAACATGCCTACACATTGTTTTAAGTACAATAACCAGAATAGTTACTGTAGTAGGTCAAAGCTGTGTGCTGGAAAATCTTAGTAGAGCATGGTTTAAGTAGGCATTGTGGTGCTCCGACATTTCCACTATTTTTCGGCTTCAGACCAATGTCAACTTCTCACTTAAAACATTGTTTTTTTACACTGGAAGGTGATTTTATGGGGAAATATACAACATTTCCACACACAAATGCAGATTTTTTTAGCAACCAAAAGGCTGTCATTGGCAATGCTGTTCTAACCTGTAATGCGGCCCCTGACAAAACGTCTGGACCTTAGTGGCATAGGTGGTGTGCTTCCATAACTGCAAGGGTTGCTGGTTTAAACGCTGGTCCGCTGGTTGCCCTCTAAAATCAGTTTTGAACTAACTAGATTGGGACAGTCTTACATTGTAAAATGACTTCCCATTCAAAGCAACGTTTTAACTCCGATTGACTTTTGAAGGTCTTAGCTCAGCCAAAAAGGTAGCACCTCGTTGGTTCTCTTTTGGCACGTGAGAGCGATAACTTATAAATGTAATCAAAACTGTTGCCCGTACAAACGTATTCAGTCAGAAAGGTAGCAAGTGTAATAGTCACGTTGTGGACCTGTGGTCTTGTTCTTATCCGGTATGCGGTTCTCGGTAACAGCCTGACGGTTCATGACGAGAGGCAAGGAATGTGTTGTGTGCCTCCAATCAAGGTGATTTGCACATTCAAGGTGGTTTGCACTCTCCCCTTCACCATTTTCATCGACATTGGTATCATATTGGGTTAGATATGATGATGATGATAGGGAATTTAACATTGAGCTTTAACCAAAGCCTACGCGACAATAATTAACAGTTACTATGTGGACGTATAGGCCTACTGTGCTGTACGACTGGAGACGTGCCACAACTGCAAAACATTTATTTATAAACCAATACCAACACCCACTTACTATGTGACCCCCTGTTAGAGCCGATTTGGACATGTTTGTATAAAAGACTGAACATACCGAACTCCATGTACATTTGTGTAAATATATTAAATATGAATGTAAATTATGAAATATTAGGTACGTACCTTTATGATTTATATTTACCTGATTGAGATTAATTCATTTGTTGTTAGTGTAACTTATTCCCAAGCCTCAGATATTTATTTTTTATAATCTTTTTAAAATTATTATTATTATATGTTAAAGCAAAAAGGTGGAATAAACAGCTTTGGACAAATAAAAACATTGTCAACGCAATTCCAACATATTCACCTAAAACCCCTAAATATCTGAACAATATCTCCTCTCTTCTGTCCTGTCTTGTCCTCAGTGATCCTGGGGGGATTGAAGGACCACCTGAAGGAGATCAAACGCTGCAGACGCCTCATCATGATTGGCTGTGGAACCAGCTTCCATGCTGCCGTGGCTGTAAGTGAACCAACCAGAAGTGCGATTGAGAAGGAGAAAGGAAAGATGATGATGATGGTGATGACTTCTTTTCTTCCCCTCTCCCCTTCACCTCTCAGACCAGACAAGTTCTGGAGGAGCTGACAGAGCTTCCTGTCATGGTGGAGCTGGCTAGCGACTTCCTAGATCGCAACACGCCCGTCTTCAGAGACGACGTCTGCTTCTACATCAGCCAATCAGGTAATGCCATACTGCGTTGGTGGGTAGACTGCTATTTATATTTTATTGCTAGTGTTTCATAAAACGCTAGTGTTTTTGTTATTTCACTCTCTACGGTGGAGACTGGATACTCTGATAAAAGAGAATGCTAGTACAGAGACTATAATCTGTTGGACAGGGGAGAATTCTAGTGTTTGTATGAATGCTAAGTTGTCTCTGTCCTCTGCTCCTTCCTCCCCTCAGGTGAGACGGCAGACACCCTGATGGCTCTGAGGTACTGTAAGGATAGAGGTGCTCTGACGGTGGGGGTCACCAACACAGTGGGCTCCTCCATCTCCAGAGACACAGACTGCGGGGTGCACATCAATGCTGGGCCAGAGATAGGGGTTGCCAGCACCAAGGCCTACACCAGCCAGTTTGTGGCTCTCATCATGTTTGGTCTGATGATGAGTGAGGACAGGATCTCCCTGCAGACAAGGAGGCTGGAGATCATCAATGGACTCAGGATACTCCCAGGTGAGTCTATAAACCACAACACCCACTATGATAATGTTTAACCCATTATAACCTTCTCACTGTAACCAGCATGATATCACTATGACTAACACACTTTAACCAATATACTGCCTGATCTCACCAGCAAAAACACCACTTTGTTGTTTTTACTAAACCTTACTAAACTTTACTTTACTAAACTTTTTCACCCCCTATCGCTCTCCTCCCCTCCCCCTCTCAGAGTTGATCAAGAAGGTGTTGTCTCTGGATAAGAACATCAAGTCCATAGCAGATGAGCTATATGAACAGAGGTCTTTGCTGGTCATGGGCCGAGGCTTCAACTATGCTACCTGTCTAGAGGGGGCACTGGTGAGAACAGATCTAGCATTAGCTTACCCACCCCAAATACTAACCCACAACCTTTATAGGAACCATGAAAAACTGACCTTGGGTCAGCGTCCATCTAGGGGCAATGTTTGGCATTTTCTCCTCTTTTCCAGTTCTTTATATACCATTAAACCTCTATATATACACACACAATATATGCACACTTTGACATGATAATACTGATTATTATGTCATTTAACTGATTGATTCTTCCCGTACAGAAAATCAAGGAAATCACCTACATGCATTCAGAGGGCATCCTGGCTGGGGAGCTGAAGCACGGTCCTCTGGCTCTGATTGACAAGCACATGCCGGTCATCATGATCATCATGAGAGACGCCTGCTACACCAAGTGTCAGAACGCACTGCAGCAAGTCACAGCCAGATCGGTACGTCACATTACTCACTCACATAGGCTGCATTTAGAAAGGCAGCCAAATGAATTGGTCTTTTGACCAATCACATCAGATCTTTTTGACATCAGATTTTTTTCAGCGCTGGAGACCAATTATCCGAATTTGGCTGCCTGTCTATCAACGCAACCTTATTCACATATACACACAACTAAACACACACACCCACAACTGAAACTTGCTCAGTAGGGGCATTTAAATGTAAAAAGTCCCATGAGTACTAACATGTAAAGTTCATAGGAGCACATCACATTTGGTGTCAAATTTAAGCTAAGGGTCTATTTTTTTGATTCATGATTTTTTTTATTTAACTAGGCAAGTACAAATTCTTATTTTCATTGACGGCCTAAGAACAGTGGGTTAACTGCCTTGTTCAGGGGCAGAACGACAGATTTTTACCCTTGTCAGCTCGGGGATTTGATCTAGCAACCTTTCAGTTACTGGCCCAACTGTCTAACCACTAGGCTACCTGCCACCCCCATTAATTAAGGCATATGTAAAAAGAAATTCAACCATTTTCCATCATAAAAATGTGGGAAAGGCAAAGGCTTTGATTTCTGGTCAAACAGATGGAAAAGGGGCCTTAGAAAACGTCTTAAAAAGGTATCAGAAATACATCAAAACACAATAATGTTGAAGTAAAGACCCCAGCCAACTAATATCAACATTTATATTTAGTTTTGTTGAAATTATTTGCCTTCTGTAAGTTTAAGAAATATTGCCTAGTGTCTTATCATTCATTTTTAAAAACCCCACATATCTTGAAGATATTTTCAAATTTCTCTCATGAGGGAGGATAATGAAAGTTCACAGAAGTAACAAGTGAAGGTTAACCTGCCAATTAGTTATAGTGTTTTTACTGATAACAATTTGTTTAGGATTTATTAAGTGATTAAAACGCTTCATTCTGTTACCAAATCGGTAAAGAAAATTAGATTAGATTGTAGGTCAGTACAATACAGTACTCTACTGTAGATTATAGTAAAGTTTAGTACATTAAAGTACAGCAAAGTACAGCACACTAGCGTAGACGACAATATAATTGACTATATTGCACTGTACTTTACTGTACTGTATTGAACTATACTCTACTGTACTGTACTGTACTAAACTCTACTGTACTCTACTGTATTGAACTATACTGTATAGTACTGCACTCAACTTTGTTGTGCTTTGCTGTACTGTGATGTCCAAACTTGTGAAACATAGACATCTATGATTGGTACAGATTTGTTCCGGCCTGGATCAACCAAATGTGGTCTTGTTTGAGGATGGAGCTCATTCGAATAATTGCCAGTGTGTAGAAAAATACCCAAACATGCAAAGGAGGATAGGAAATGTTCTACCTTTCTAGAAAAACATTGGGACATTCATTATTATGCATTTCTGTATAGAACAGATCAGGGACCCATGATGTCATTCTGTTACCATCATTCTGTTACCGGGTGTTAATCTTCTTCACTAACTGTAGTTCAACCACCAAAATATATTTTTTTACAACACAAGGTTTTTGGAAAATGTGGTCACATAAAGAACTGAGGGAGATTTGACCTTCATTCTGTTACCAAACGTTACATCTGCACTGTTCTTCGAGTAAATGTGTTTTGTCAAATTTTCTGTGGGAATTGTTAAAAGTAGTCATTGTGCATAGAGTTGTATGGTTTGTTGAACTTTGCAATTAATGGTTTTTTGTTTATCGTACTTTTAAAGTGAAACATCTGAGTCTCAGCATCATTCTGTTACCATGGAATTGCACCAAGACAAACATACAAACAACCACAGGCGCACACACAGCCTAACTATCAAAAAGCCTTGAATAATCTCTTTCACCCTCAGGGGCGGCCGATTATCCTGTGTTGCCAGGATGACCCAGAGGTGTCTAAGAATGCGTATAAGACCATTGAGCTGCCTCAGACAGTGGACTGTCTCCAGGGCATCCTCAGTGTCATCCCTCTGCAACTCTTGTCCTTTCACCTGGCCGTGCTGCGAGGATACGACGTGAGTCTACCACTACAAATTACCGTGTCTTACTGCAATCTTTTCCTTTGCTCACAGACACCCATTACTGTACCTTTTCATTCCCAGTATTTACTCTCAATTTTATTTCGATTTCATTACAACAAGCATTAAAATCGACAGTTACTCACAAAATCAACTATGCTGTATGTTTATCTAGTCTTGTGTTGTTTCCTTTACTCCTCAGTTTTGAGCTGGTTTAATGGCTGTCTCTCTCTTTCCTCTGGTTGTAGGTGGACTGTCCCAGGAACCTGGCCAAGTCTGTCACAGTGGAGTAGAACCAGACAGACAGGCAGAAGGCAGTAGAGGCCACATCACTGCTCTGCTGAGGAGAGAGACAGAGGAGGCGAAGCCATCAAAGTGCAATTATGTGTGTAGAAGGTGTTTGTGTGTGTTTTTGGTTTGACCATCCTTGTGGGGGCTAGAAGTAAAACAAGGATAGTTAATAGTAAAACAAGGCAAATTGGGATAAGGGGGGACATTTTGCCGATCAACACAAGGAAAAAGGCTATTTTAGGCTTAGGGGTTAGGTTTAGGTTTAAGAGGGTTTATTTTTATATTGGTATCAAACCTTGGGTTGCACGGGCCTATTGCAACTTTCTACCCTGTTTCTGTGTTGCACCTTTTACCGGTCTGGAGAAAGTGGGAGGACATGAGATATAATTTTGAATGGAAATCAATTTTATGGTACCCACAAGGATATTAAAACGTGCGTGCGTGCATGCATGTGTGTGAATAGAGGGACGTGACATTTTTAAAGCATAGAAATCCTATTGACACACAAGTCCTATTGACACACTGTTGAGGCGGTGCCATTGACCTTTTGGGCCTTGTAGAGAGAGAGAGCAAATCTCACACAACTTTGACCATCTGTCAAATCAGCATTATCTCCAATAATGCCTCCAAAGCAAGATCCTTTCACTATACAGTACTGTGCACACTGTGACTTATACCAAATGTGTGCCTTGTCCACAAACAGTTGAGCCAAAAATACATATTGTAGGAGTAATGCATTTAGTTGGTGTATTGAAGTGCTTACAATTGTGCAATATGGGAGGCATTGTGAATGTTTTCGATAATCGTTGTTAAATGGGTTCTCTGTCCCGTGGGAGTTTATTAGCTTTGCATCTTGGGGAGTGTAGGCTATTCTATAGCATTCTGTTATCCTGCGGAGCCAATAGCTAGCATATTGTAGGGAACTATTCTGAAAAGCTCTATGTAGGCTATTGGGACATAACACTTGTGATGTAGGGCCTACACACATTGCTTTGGTGTACTGTACACAAAAATGCATTCCTTGTGGTCCCATAATCAAGGGGCACTTTATTTATCACTCCTTTGTCAGAGTGAATCTAATATGATTTTACTCATGAGGGGATTACTGTTCATCATCTACACTCCAATCTGTTGAAAAGGGCCGGATGACACTGCTACAGGCTTGTGAGATACTATAAGAATTATACTTCCTTTCATTTACTACCCTTTCATGAATCATTATTCTCTGTTTAGTCATTGTATGGCGTTCATCATTGCAATCATATTATGTTCTCTGTCATGCAGCGCTGTGAGAGACATCTCTGTCCTATTCTATGAAGACTGTTTGGGGGTCCATTGGCTTATTTATGTATGAAGACCAATTGGTTGCACTTACTTTTATAGTGGATTTAATCTCCCAGAGTGTTATCCACAATGGCAATATTGACATGCCCTAACTCTTGTTCTCGAAAATGTGAGGCACTTCCCTTGACATCTCAATATAAGACTGATATGCATAAAGTGATATGAATTGTAGTTTTGTACTGTATAGGGTAAAACATGTTATATTGAGATGTACTGTAGTTAATGTATTTATCTGTTTTTTATGGGGGTTAAAGAAAGTTGGGCTGGTTTATCACAAACTATGATTGTATTTTATAATATACACTAATCAAATCAAATGTATTTATATAGCCCTTCTTACATCAGCTGATATATCAAAGTGCTGTACAGAAACCCAGCTTAAAACCACAAACAGCAAGCAATGCAGGTGTAGAAGCACGGTGGCTAGGAAAAACTCCCTAGAAAGGCCCTAACCTAGGAAGAAACCTAGAGAGGAACCAGGCTATGAGGGGTTGCCAGGCCTCTTCTGGCAGTGCCGGGTGGAGATTATAACAGAACATGGCCAAGATGTTCAAATGTTCATAAATGACCAGCATGATCAAATAATAGTAATCACAGTGAACAAGTCAGGGTTCCATAGCCGCAGGCAGAACAGTTGAAACTGGAGCAGCAGCACGGCCAGGTGGACTGGGGACAACAAGGAGTCATCATGCCAGGTAGTCCTGAGGTATGGTCCTGCGAGAGAGAGAAAGAAAGAAAGAGAGAATTAGAGAGAGCATACTTAAATTCACACAGGACACTGGATAAGACAGGGGAAATACTCCAGATATAACAGACTGACCCTAGCCCCCCGACACATAAACTACTGCAGCATAAATACTGGAGGCTGAGACAGGAGGGGTCAGGAGACACTGGCACCATCCGATGATACCCCCGGACAGGGCCAAACAGGCAGGATATAACCCCACCCACTTTGCCAAAGCACAACCCCCACACCACTAGAGGGATATCTTCAACCACCAACTTACCATCCTGAGACAAGGCCGAGTATAGCCCATAAAGATCTCCTTCACGGCAGAACCCAAGGGGGGGCGCCAACCCAGACAGGAAGACCACGTCAGTGACTCAAACCACTCAAGTGACGCACCCCTCCTAGGGACGGCATGGAAGAATACCAGTAAGCCAGTGACTCAGCCCCTGTAATAGGGTTAGAGGCAGAGAATCCCAGTGGAAAGAGGGGAACCGGCCAGGCAGAGACAGCAAGGGCGCTACAGTTCAAAGGTTTGGGGTCACTTAGAAATGTCCTTGTTTTTATAAGAAAAGCACATTTTTGTCCATTAAAATAACATCAAATTGATCAGAAATACAGTGTAGACATTGTTAATGTTGTAAATGTCTAATGTAGCTGGAAAAGGCAGATTTTTGATGGAATATCGACATAGGCGTACAGAGGCCCATTATCAGCAACCATCACTCCTCTGTCCCAATGGCACATAGTGTTAGCTAATCCAAGTTAATCATTTTAAAAGGCTAATTGATCATTAGAAAACCCTTTTGCAATTATGTTAGCACAGCTGAAAACTGTTTCCTGATTAAAAAAGCAATAAAACTGTCCCTTAGACTAGTTGAGTATCTGGAGCATCAGCATTTATGAGTTCGATTACAGGCTCAAAATGGCCAGAAACAAAGACCTTTCTTCTTCTGAAACTTGTCAGACTATTCTTGTTCTGAGAAATGAAGGCTATTCCATGCGAGAAATTGCCAAGAAACTGAAGATCTCGTACAACGCTGTGTACTACTCCCTTCACAGAACAGCGCAAGTTGGCTCTATAACCAGAGTAGAAAGAGGAGTGGGAGGCCCCGGTGCACAACTGAACAAGAGGACAAGTACATTAGAGTGTCTAGTTTGAGAAACAGACGCTTCACAAGTCCTCAACTGGCAGCTTCATTAAATAGTACCCGCAAAACATCAGTCTCAACGTCAATAGAGAAGAGGTGACTATGGGATGCTGGCTTTTGAGGCAGAGTTCCTCTGTCCAGTGTCTGTGCTATTTTGACCATCTTAATCTTTTATTTTTATTAGTCAGTCTAAGATATGGCTTTTTCTTTGCGACTCTGCCTAGAAGGCCAGCATTTCTCAGCCAGTTGAAATCATGAATCAGCTGGCATCATTTTTATGGATACAGTGGCTTGCGAAAGTATTCACCCCCTTGGCATTTTTCCTATTTTGTTGCCTTACAACCTGGAATTAAAATGGATTTTTGGGGGGGTTGTATCATTTGATTTACACAATATGCCTACCGCTTTGTAGATGCAAAATATTTTTTATTATGAAACAAACAAGAAATAAGACAAAAAAACTGAAAACTTGAGCGTGCATAACTATTCACCCCCCCAAAGTCAATACTTTGTAGAGACACCTTTTACAGCAATTACAGCTGCAAGTCTCTTGGGGTATGTCTCTCGAAGCTTGGCACATCTAGCCACTGGGATTTTTGCCCATTCTTCAAGGCAAAACTGCTCCAGCTCCTTCAAGTTGGATGGGCTCTGCTGGTGTACAGCAATCTTTAAGTCATACCACAGATTCTCAATTGGATTGAGGTCTGGGCTTTGACTAGGCCATTCCAAGACATTTAAATGTTTCCCCTTAAACCACTCAAGTGTTGCTTTAGCTGTATGCTTAGGGTCATTGTCCTGCTGGAAGGTGAACCTCCGTCCCAGTCTCAAATCTCTGAAGACTGAAACAGGTTTCCCTCAAGAATTTCCCTGTATTTAGCGCCATCCATCATTCCTTCAATTCTGACCAGTTTCCCAGTCCCTGCCGATTAAAAACATCCCCACAGCATGATGCTGGGATGGTATTCTCGAGGTGATGAGAGGTGTTGGGTTTGCGCCAGACATAGTGTTTTCCTTGATGGCCAAAAAGCTAACATTTTTTCTCATCTGACCAGAGTACCTTCTTCCATATGTTTGGGGAGTCTCCCACGTGCCTTTTGGTGAACACCAAACGTGTTTGCTTATTTTTTTCTTTTAGCAATGGCTTTTCTTCTGGCAACTCTTCCTTAAAGCCCAGCTCTGTGGAGTGTACGGCTTAAAGTGGTCCTATGGACAGATACTCCAATCTCCGCTGTGGAGCTTTGCAGCTCCTTCAGGGTTATCTTTGGTCTCTTTGTTGCCTCTCTCATTAACGCCCTCATTGCCTGGTCCGTGAGTTTTGGTGGGCGGCCCTCTCTTGGCAGGTTTGTTGTGGTGCCATATTCTTTCCAATTTTTAATAATTGATTTAATGGTGCTCGGTGGGATGTTCAAAGTTTCAGATATTTTTTTCATAATCCAACCCTGATCTGTACTTCTCCACAACTTTGTCCCTGACCTGTTTGGAGCGCTCCTTGGTTTCATGGTGCCGCTTGCTTGGTGGTGCCCCTTGCTTAGTGGTGTTGCAGACTCTGGGGCCTTTCAGAACAGGTGTATATATACTGAGATCATGTGACAAATCATGTGACACTTAGATTGCACACAGGTGGACATTATTTAACGAATTATGTGACTTCTGAAGGTAATTGGTTGCACCAGGTCTTATTTAGGGGCTTCATAGCAAAACATACATATTTGAAACAAGTAATATTTTCATTTCACTTCACCAATTTGGACTATTTTGAGTATGTCCATTACATGAAATCCAAATAAAAATCCATTTACAGGTTGTAATGCAACAAAATAGAAAAACGCCAAAGGGGCTGAATACTTTTGCAAGGCGCTGTACATATTAGACAATACATTTAGACAGAATCATAGGTCAACATGTTATAGATAGGGCACATTTTTTTTCAAAGCAATGCTCCCATTACTTGTGAAAAGGCAATACAATATGGATAAAAATAAATCAAGACATGGCCATGATACAAAAAAAAATGTCTGAGATCGAGTTCCTCATTAATCCCCCCCACGGGAAGACAGTGTCTAGGTAGTGGATACAGAAGCATTTAAGTTTTAGTAGGAGGTTATCAATGTCCCCACCACTAAGGAGCATGTGAACCTTCTCTATCGCAATGAACTTGAGTGTTGTAATGTCCTGATTGAATTCTGGGAAGTGCTTGGCGACAGGAGACTGCTGATCGTTTCTACGAATGGATGACTTTCAGGAATGAGGACTCAACTCTATTTGCCAGTTCACTCCACCTATTTTGTGGTCCGACTCCTCTTTGCATTCACATTGCTATGTTGGGTTTTTACAATGTTTTTACATTGTGCAGGAAAAGCCATTCCATCAGAATGTGAATCAGACAGCTACAGTATATATACCTACTTACATTTTGGAAGCTAATAGATTGCATTTAGTAAAAAGATTTTATTTGAATGTCTTACTTAATCTTTATTTAAATAGGCAAATCAGTAATGATGGCCTACCCCAGCCAAACCGTCCCCTAACCCGGACGACGCTGTCTCAATTGTGCACCGCCCTATAGGACTCCTGATCACAGCCGGTTGTGATACAGCCCGGGATCGAACCAGGGTCTGTAGTGACGACTCTAGCACTGAGATGCAGGGCCTTAGACCGCAGCACCACTCGGGTGCCCTCAAAATGGTGAGACATAATAATAAATCAGAAGATACCATTAATATTATTGGTAACAGCAAATAGCAGAAGAATAACTACATTAAATAATGCTTTAATTGACAATTTTACACCAATGTAGGCTACCGCCCCTTTAAGAGCTAGAATCGATTTTGTACCCTATATCGTGATTCTCACCAAATATGTTTTCTTTTCACACTATTCAAACCACACAGGCAAATAAACAGCTTATGAAGCTCTCTTTGGGTGTTTTCACATAAAATAACAGATCCCAGTACTTATTATACTTATTAAGTGAACTCGGGGGTAAAAAACAAGCAAAATAACTTTGTTCTCTTTGTATTCACACTGCCCTTGCCATTGAATAAGGACTCAACTCTTTTGCCAGTTCACTTCACCTATTTTGTGGTCCGAGTCCTCTTTGCATTCACATTGCTATATTTAAAAAGGAACCAAGATCTTTTTCCAACACTCACTCAATGAACTCAGAATGTGTTATCAGACAGCATGGCCGGCAGCTATTAGGCAGCCAGCCACCCGGACAGCTGATGAAACTGTGGGTTTGCACAACCGAATAATTTCCACACAAACTGTCAGAAACAGTCTCAGGGAAGCTCATCTGCATGCTAGTCATCCTCACCAGGGTCTTGACCTGACTGCAGTTCGGCGTCGTAACTGACTTCAAACCAAATCCAAATGGTTTTGGTCCAAAATGGTATTTGTCACATACACGTGTTTAGCAGATGTTATTGCGGGTGTAGTGAAATGCTTGTGTTTCTAACTCCAACGGTGCAGTAATATCTGACAAGTAATATCTAACAATTTCACAACAATACACGCAGTATATACAGTATATGAGTAATGCAAAATATGTAAACATTATTAAAGTAATTAGTGTTCCATTATTAAAGTGGCCAGGGATTTCAAGTCTGTGTATATAGGGCAGCAGCCTCTAATGTGCTGGTGATGGCTATTTAGCAGTCTGATGGCCTTGAGATAGAAGCTGTTTTTCAGTCTCTCGGTCCCAGCTTTGATGCACCTGTACTGACCTCACCTTCTGGATGACAACGGGGTGAACAGGCAGTGGCTCGGGTGGTTGTTGTCCTTGATGACCTTTTTGGCCTTCCTGTGACATCAGGTGCTGTTGGTGTCCTGGAGGGCAGGTAGTTTGCCCCCAGTGATGCGTTGGGCAGACCACACCACCCTCTGGAGAGCCCGGCGGTTGCGGGCGGTGCAGTTGCCGTACCAGGTGGTGATACAGCCTGACAGGATGCTCTTAATTGTGCATCTGTAAAAGTTTGTGAGGGTTTTAGGTGCCAAGACAAATTTCTTCAGCCTCCTGAGGTTGACATTGTGCTGTTGCGCCTTCTTCACCACACTGTCTGTGTGGGTGGACCATTTCAGTTTGTCAGTGAAGTGTACGCCGAGGAACTTGAAGCTTTCCACCTTCTCCACTGCGGCCCGACGATGTGGATGGGGGGTGCTCCCTCTACTGTTTCCTGAAGTCCACGATCATCTCCTTTGTTTTGTTGACGTTGAGTGAGAGGTTATTTTCCTGGCACCCCACTCCCAGGGCACTCACCTCCTCCCTGTAGGCTGTCTCATCATTGTTGGTAATCAGGCCTACTACTGCTGTGTCATCTGCAAACTTGATGATTGGTTTGGAGGTGTGCGTGGCCACGCAGTCATGGGTGAACAGGGAGTACAGGAGGGGGCGGAACACGCATCTTTGTGGGGCCCCTGTGTGGAGGATCAGCAAAGTGGAGGTGTTGTTTCCTACCTTCACCACCTGGGGGGCGGCCCGTCAGGAAGTCCAGGACCCAGTTGCACAGTGCGGGGTTCAGACCCAAGGCCTCAAGCTTAATGATGAGCTTGGAGGGTACTGTGGTGTTGAATGCTGAGCTATAGTCAATGAACAGCATTATTACATAGGTATTCCTCTTGTTCAGATGGGATAGGGCAGTGTGCAGTGCAATGGCGATTGCATCATCTGTGGATCTATTGGGGCGGTAAGCAAATTTAAATGGGTCTAGGGTGTCAGGTAAGGTAGAGGTGATATAATCCTTGACGAGTCTCTCAAAGCACTTCATGATGACAGAAGTGAGTGCTCTGGGGCAATAGTCATTTAGTTCAGTTACCTTTGTTTTCTTGGGCACAGGAACAATGGTGGACATCTTGAAGCATGTGTGGACAGCAGACTGGGATAGGGAGAGATCGAATATGTCCGTAAACACTCCAGCCAGCTGGTCTGCGCATGCTCTGAGCACGCGGCTAGGGATGCCGTCTGGGCCGGTAGCCTTGTGAGGGTTAACGCTTAAATGTCTTACTCATGTCGTTCACAGAGAAAGAGAGCCCACAGTACTTGGGAGCGGGCCTCGTAGATGGCACTGTGTTATCCTCAAAGCGGGCGAAGAAGGTGTTCAGCTTGCCCGGAAGCAAGACGACGTGGCTGGTTTTCCCTTTGTAGTCTGTGATTGTCTGCCAGATACGTCTTGTAACTGAGCTGTTGAATTGCGACTCCACTTTGTCTCTATACTGACGTTTTGCCTGTTTGATTGCCTTACGGAGGGAATAACTACACTGTTTGTATTCGGCCATATTCCCAGTCACCTTTCCATGGTTAAATGCGATGGGTCGCGCTTTCAGTTTAGCGCGAATGCTGCCATCTATCCACGGTTTCTGGTTAGGGTAGGTTGTATTAGTCACAGTGAGTACAACATCTCCTATACACTTCCTGATCAACTCAGTCACCATATCAGTGTATTCGTCTATGTTGCTCTCGGAGGCTAACCGGAACATATCCCATTCCACGTGATCCAAACAATCTTGAAGCATGGATTCCGATTGGTCAGATCAGCTTTGAATAGTCCTTAGCACGGGTACTTCCTGTTTCAGTTTCTGCCTATAGGAAGGGAAGAGCAAAATATAGTCATGATCAGATTTGCCGAAGGGAGGGCAGGGGAGGGCCTTGTAGACATCCCGGATGTTGGAGTAGCAGTGGTCGAGTGTTTTAGCAGCGTGAGTACTACAGTCAATGTGTTGATAGAACTTCAGTAGCATTTTTCTCAAATTTGCTTTGTTAAAATCCCCAGCTACAATACATGTGGCCTTAGGAAATGTGGTTTCCAGTTTGCATAATGTCCAGTGAAGTTCTTTGAAGGCTGTCATGGTATCGGCTTGAGAAGGAATATACACGGCTGTGACTATAACCGAAGATAATTTTCTTGGGAGGTAATATGGTCGGCATTTGATTGTGAGGTATTCTAGGTGAACAAAAGGACTTGAGTTCCTGTATGTTATCACAATCACACCATGAGTAGTTAATCACGAAACATGCACCCCGCCCTTCTTCTTCCCGGAGAGATTTATTCCTGTCTGCGAGATGAACTGAGAACCCAACTGGCTGTACGTACTCAGGCAGTATATCCAGAGGGAGCCATGTTTCCATGAAACAGAGTATGTTACATTCCCTGATGTCAACTTTATTATCCAGATACTGAACATTAGCAAGTAATATACTCTGAAACGGTGGGTGGTGTGTGCGCCTCCTGAGCCGGACAAGAAGTCTACTCCGAGTACCTCTTTTCTGCAGGCGGTGTTTTGGATCAGCCTCTGGAATCAATTAAATTGCCCTGGGGGGTACGAACAAAGAATCAGATTCGGAAAAGTTGTATTCCTGGTCTTAATGCTGGTAATGCTGGTGAGTTACCGCTTCTCTAATATCCAAGAGTTCTTCCCGGCTGTTTGAAATAACACAAAATAAATCCTGTGCTAATAATCTAAGAAATAACACAGAATAAAACAAAATACTGCAAAGTTTCCGAAGAGCTAGAAGCACGGCAACCCTATCTTTCGGCACCATTTTCATACAGTGGGCAAATGCTCACTTTCGATGGCCACTGGCACACTGAAAAATTGTGCTCTTCACGGATGAATCCTGGTTTCAACTGTACTGGGCAGATGGCAGACGTGTGGGCGAGCGGTTTGCTGATGTCAACATTGTGAACAGAGTGCCCCATGGTTATAGTGGGGTTATGGTATGGGCAGACATAAGCTACGGACAACGAACACAATTGCATTTTATCTATGGCAATTTGAATATACAGAGATACCGTGATGTGATCCTTAGGCATATTGCCGTGCCATTCATCCCTCACCATCACCTCATGTTTCAGCATGATAATGCACAGCCCCATGTCGCAAGGATCTATACACAATTCCTAGAAGCTGAAAATGTCCCAGTTCCTCCATGGTCTGCATAATCACCAGACCTGTCACCCATTGGGATGCTCTGGATCTACATGTAAGACAGCGTGTTTCAGTTATATCCAGCAACTTGGCACAGCCATTGAAGAGGAGTGGGACAGCATTCCACAGGCCACAATCAACAGTGTGACTTTATGTGAAAGAGATGTGTTGCGCTGCATGAGGCAAATGGTGGTCACACCCGATACCAGTGGTGGAAAGAGTACCCAATTGTCATGCTTGAGTAAAAGTGAAGATACATAGAAAATGACACAAGTAAAATTGAAAGTCACACAGTAAAATCCTGCTTGAGTAAAAGTTAAAAAGTATTTGGTTTTACAGATACTTAAGTATCAAATGTAAATGTCATTGCTATAATATACTTAAATATCAAAAGTAATAGTACAAGTATAAATCATTTCAAATTCCTTATATTAAGCAAACCAGACGGCACAATTTTCTTGTTTTTTTAATTTACGGATAGCCAGGGGCACACTCCAACACTCCAACACACTACAACACACACAAAATTTACAAACAAAGCATTTGTGTTTAATGAGTCCACCAGATCAGATGCAATAGGGATGACAATTTTCCTGTCCTGCTAAGCATTCAAAATGTAATGAGTACTTTTGGGTGTCAGGGAAAATGTATGGAGTAAAAAGTGCATTATTTTCATTAGGAATGTAGTGAAGTAAAAGTAAAAGTCATCAAAAATATAAATAGTACAGTAAAGTACAGATACCCCCAAAAAACGACTTAAGTAGTACTTTGAAGTATTTTTACTTTAAAGTACTTTACACCACTGCCAGATACTGACTGGTTTTCGGATCCACGTCCCTACCTTTTAAAAAGGTAACTGTGACCAACAGATGCATATCTGTATTTCCAGTCATGTGAAATCCTTAGATTAGGGCCCAGTTAATGAATTTCAATTGACTGATTTCCTTATTTGAACTGTAACTCAGTAAAATCTTGCATTTTACCTTTATATTTTTGTTCAGTATATATTATGTGTATCGCCATGTGTATAGTGCAAAGTGCAAAGTGAATGTTGTCATGGCTCTCTATCCTTGGTGAGGATCAAAGGCGCCAGATCAGATCTGCACAGGGCTGCCAGATAGCCAGACCCCCCCCCCCCTCTCTCTCTCTCCCACCAGAGAGGAAGGGGGGAGTTGGGACGGTTTTCTGACATAACGCCGGCCATAAACTTTCTCTCGCTTGCCCTGCAGTATTGAACAAAGAAATGTGCTGTGTCTAGAGAGAGACTCTTGCCAAAACTTCAACATCAAACAACAGACATTGGGACAATATATTTCAACATTCAAATGTTGGGGATGATGAGGGATGGAATATAGAAAATGTATGTCTATTTTGTTATGTCATTAAAATGATCAGAAAGACTGTATAACGGAAATACTGTAATTTAGGAAGGAACACATTCTAGCTGTAAAGTTTCCACCCTATAGGATGTTCATACAATATGAAGAACAATGAAACTATGTTCGAAAAGATAGAAATGTGAGTTTAGTCTTCTAATGAGATAATGGTTGTTCATGTCTGTTGCACACTATCTAAGCCACGCTCCTAATGAGGCCAGAGTGCTTAAAAAGACCTCATGAGAATTTAAATACAGACCAGAGAACGTGAGGACGTGGTCCACACGTTGAAATGGTTAAAACTACAAGATCAGAAAATGGTAAGACCCTCTGAAACTCTCAACGAGTGAAGAAGGTGAAGACTAGACCAAAACATGCACAGTCTGCAGCTCTGCATGTAAAGTAGTCTAGGACAATTAACCCAAGACAGGAGGGAAGAACAGTTCTCTCTCACCACCGTGTGGTACATCTGATGTATCCATTCCAGAACAAAAGAAGCCTACAACTAAGAAGGACATTGTGACCTCTGGTGGACAACCTGAGACTTGGATCAAACTACTTCCCATAGACGGTTCGAGTGGTTTCAACAGAGAGATGACAGAGAAGGACATCTACGCTTAAATATATGTTGCATTTCTAATCCGGTGAGCGTAGTTTCCAAATGTATGTACGATAATTCCACTCTCTTTGTCTCTCCCACTCTTTCCCCACCCCCTTTCCATTGTGTAACAAGCCATCATATCGGGTTAGTCCACTAGGGACTTTTCATTGCATTATGTTAGTAATCAATAACCTATACCATGTGTGTGTGTGTTTATGTATTTCTGTATGATTATTTAGTTAGTTAGTAAATAAATAATTAAGCCAATTTGTGTATTGCTGATTCATCACTTAGGTTTAGGTTCGTGCAGATTTACAAAGTCAACGACGTTCAGAATGAGACTGATATGAGGAAATTATTAATTGATGACTGGTATGATATCGATATATTCTTGAGTTAATTCGGGAATCGGTAACTCATTAAATAAACTTTTCCTGTGGTGCCCCAAATTCCGAATGAGTTAATTGTTACATGGTTCATTTAATTGAGTAATAATTAAACATAGTAGGTATATATTCAAAGAATAGCAGTCATCACATTAATGATAGTCACGTCACGACAGTGTTAACGTGCATAAAATGAAAAGGATATTTGTTAGGCAGGAGTTTTTACTGTGCTGCCCACAGTGCGGCAGTCCCACACACCCCTCCTCTGGTTTCCAACTGGCGGGCCAGTGGGAAAAGGAGTCAGCTGTGGCATTGTACTTGCCCGGGACATAGCTGATGGTGAACCTGTAGGGCTGCATGGAAAGGTACCAGTGGGGGATGCAGGCATTGGAGTCTTTCACCCTGTCCATCCACTGCAGAGCCAGTGGCCCATCTCCATTAAGAACTCTCTGCCAAGGAGATAGTACCTGAATGAATCCAGAGCCCACTTGACTGCCAGGCACTCCTTCTCAACTGTCGAATTCCGAGCCTCTCTTGGGAACAGCTTCTGGCTAATGTAGGCAATAGGATGGTAGTCCCCTGGCTCACCCTGCAGAAGAACAGCTCTTACACAACACTCAGAGGCATCAGTTTGCACGGTAAAACTATTGTCAAAATCTGGACTGTATAACACAGGTTGCTTACTTAGAGCTTTCTTGAAATCCTCGAAGGTGTTCTCCGCCCCTTTTGTCCACTGGATCATGTTTGGACAGGTCTTCTTGGTCAGATCTGTAAGGACGGCAGTACCAACCTACGGTACCAACCTGCCATCCCAAAAACAATCAGACCTGGCTCTTGGTCTGAGGAAGAGGACGTCTCAATGACCTTCATCACCTATCGCCTGATGACACCATTCCCGATCACATACCCAAGGTATTCGGTCTCTGTCTTGACGAAGGCACATTTGCATGAATTGATTGGCGGCTGCCTGAATCCCATAGACCACCTTCAGATGCTGCAGATGCTCTTCCCAGATGGAGCTGTGGATGATAAAATCATCGAGGTAGGCAGAAGCAAAATCAAACAGACCAGATAGTACCTGATCCATGAGCTGCTGGAAGGTTGCCGGCAGCTCCTGAACACCGTCAGCTCTTTGGACCTGGAACTCAAGGAAACTTGCCAGTAGCCTTTACACAAGTCAATGGTATTCAGGAATTTGGCCTTACCCAAGCATTCGATGAGGTCGTCAATGCGAGGGTTTGGATAGGAGTCAAACTTCGACACTGAGTTCAAGTACCGGAAGTCAATGCAGAACCTGAGAGTGCCATCCTTCTTTGGCACCAGCGCCACAGGACTGCAGCACTCACTCTGTCAATTTCTTTCTTCAGCGCCACCAGGAGGCGCTCTGGGATACAGTAGCTCATACATCTGGCAAGAGCATGTTCTTTCAGCATTATGTCATGCTCAACCAGGTCTGTGTGCCTGGGGACTTCTTGGAAAATGACTGGATCACAAAGGGCTCTCACCTGGGCCTGCTGGTATTCTGAGAGGTGGCTGAGATTCAAGATAGAACTGGAGGGGGTCTGACCAGTTAAGTATTGCTCTTCCAATTCCTCCTCCACTGTCCTGATCATTAATACATGTTTCAGATCTGACTGATGACAGGTAAGGGTTGCAAAGGTACTTTGATTTTGCATCTGTGTGAAGTCTGTTGGCACCGAGGACAATTCCTGCAGAATTCACAAACGTCAGCCTATAAGCCTGGCCATTGGAAAATAATGTGGTCTGTGGTTTTGTGCTTTACCATGTGCCGTGCCCAGGGGATGGAGTGACTTAAGGTATGTACTAGCTCATTGACCTCTTCTGAGACAGCCAACTGCTGGTCTGGACCAATTTTTTATTTTTATTTTGATTATAATAAAAACATATTATTATTATTTTATTTGTTTAGTTGGTAGATCAGCTTTAATATTGCAGATAGATTAGCTTCCATCATTGTAATTGTTTGTATCATTTCCAATCCCCCATATATTTTTGTAAATATACAGTACCAGTCAAAAATGTGGACACACCTACTCATTCAAGGTTTTATTTTTCTTCAAAACTATGAAATAACACATATGGAATCATGTTAACCAAAAAAGTGTTAAACAAATCAGAATAGATTTTAGATTTTAGATTCTTCAAAGTAGCCACCCTTTGTCTTGATGACAGCTTTGCACACTCTTGGCATTCTCTCAACCAGCTTCATGAGGTAGTCACCTGGAATGCTTTTCCAACAGTCTTGAAGGAGTTCCCACATATGCTGAGCACTTGTTGGCTGCTTTTCCTTCACTCTGCGGTCCAACTCATCACAAACCATCTCAATTGGGTTGAGGTCAGGTGATTGTGGAGGCCAGGTCATCTGATGCAACACTCCATCACTCTCCTTCTTGGTCAAATGTGATCCGATTCAGGAAACTAGGTGTATGTCGCAAGTCATGAATTCACAGGAGAGCCGTTTGAATGTAAAAAATATTTTTTTATCAAACATGTGAACATGTGACCTTTCATGTGCCTTAATAACAAACTTGTATGCCATCTGTAAATATGAATAAAATTGTTAAATTACAAGCCTTGTTGGTTAAGCCACAGAAAAAGATGATTGGCTGAGATAATGGATGGGCTGGACATGCCGGGAGAGGAGTTCAGATTGGTCTGCCATATTGACGGCTGCTATCTATTTGAGCTCGTCAGTCTGTGTTGGTAATCCTGTCGAATGCGGCCTTTACATTTTTTTATTGTGTAGTTGAGCTGCATAAGTGTTGCTCTTCAATTTCTAGAAGATCAAGTTTTGAAATCAGTGGAATTAGAGTATGATAGCTAAAGAGATGGAGGAAACACCTGTCTCCTGATTACATCTTCAAACTAATGGCAACCATGGTATGGCATTCCCGACAGGGAGACGCGTCCATCATGCATGATGATGTATACAGGTAAGATAGTCTAGCGTTAGCTAGCTACATTTTCAGAAATTACACGTTTCTAATTTTGACAAAGTGATTTCATTTCAAGCTAAAGCGTACTGTTAGCTAGCTAACGTTAATTGACTTGCTCCCTAGCCGACTATTATTATAATGTTTCCCGGAGCCGTTTTCTTTTCTAGTTAGAGACAAATGTTAGCTAGCTAACATTGGACCTGGTTGGTTAGCTCCCAGCACTATGGCATTGTTGGCACTTTGTTAATTGTTGTTTTAACTAGCTAACGTTAGCTGGCTGACTCTTTTAGCTAACGTTACGTGACGTGTGTGATCTTAAACATTGTTTATCTAGCTAGGTTGATTGTTTACCTTGCTAACGTAAACTCACGTAAACTCGTACATCGCCTTGGTCCGTACAATTGCCCTTATTTTAGCGCCCCAAAAACGTAATACTTCCAGATCAACTGTAATGTCAATACCATTGTAAAGCACAATTTCTCCCCATTCCAACATGATCAATTACATGACCTAAACGCTGCCCGTATCTGCATAATTCAAGCAGGCAATGAGCCCCGTCGGGTCTTTTTAAAAATGGCGGGTGGGGAAGCGAAATTAATGCGTGATAGTGAGAAGGAGAGATGTTGTGGGAAAATTGCTTTTTTTTCAACCGATCTGTCCAATTTATCACCTTATCGCCTCTAAAATGTAAATAAAACACTATATAAAGGGTTTATATAATGTGTCATTACATACCTATTTGAAGGTTTGTGTCGAATTTGAATCGGGTTTTTAGGGCGGTGCTAAAGTGATCTTAGAAGTAAACAGCGGCTTTGAGAATGATGATCGCATGCAATGATGACGCAAAAAATGACTAGGTATCCCCCCCTTACCCCCGTCACTGTCCATTTCTTGTTTTTAAACAACGAGAGAAGTGCTACACCTGGTGGAGAGAGATTGTAAGACAGAAATAGTTGCTTTATGCGTGCTGTACGTTACGACATGACACGATGTAATGGAGGTTCCATTTTTTTCAACTTTTCTCCAATACTATAGAGCCATTACCATGTCGATCAACGCTTGAATAGAAACCTAGTTCACACCCCCGATTTTGAAGTCAACAGTCGCTACAGTCCCATTAGTTTTCTTTGTAGCCTCGTTTGAATGTTGCGGTTGAGCACATTTGTACGGAATGGGGTGAGTTTACGTTAACTAGCTATATGTCTTAAGCTAAAGTGTACTGTTAACTAGCTAGCTAAAGTTTGCTGGCTGTCTCCCTAGCGGACTTTATTATTTGTTTCCCAGAGCTGTTTGCTTTTCTAGTTAGAGCCCAATGTTAGGCATTGTTGGCACTTCGTTCACTGTTGTTTAACTAGCCAACGTTAGCTGGCTGGCTCGTTAGCTAACATTACGTGACGTGTGTACAACACCCGTTGAATATGGCCGGTGTCAGTAAACGTCTGCAAAAAAGTGTAATGAATTTGTTGCCAGCAGAGCTGGTTAGGTTGTTTTCATGTTATCCATAGGTAAACAAATCATCGGTCAGAGCGTCAAGTGCGCGCTCCGAGAGCGAAATGAGATGGGTGGGGCTAAAGCTTAAGAGGGTGTGAACGATGCTGAATGGGTGTAGACAAAGAGAGCTTCACTAGAAGGCGATTTTCTCAAAAGTGAATTTACAAGTTGATCAACTTTCAAAGCAGAATTACTTTCCCATTGTCCCTCAAATACAGTGTATGATATACCATTTTGTAGCTCTGAGTATCTACTTTTATCCAATGTAAAAAACAACATTTCACATCTTGCTACATAAGACCGAATCCAGGTTGTGAGTCACAAATAACCCTTACACAGCCTGGAGGTGTGTTGGTTCATTGTCCTGTTGAAAAACAAATGACAGTCCCAATAACAGCAAACCGAATGGGATGCCGTATCGCTGCAAAATGCTGTGGTAGCCATGCTGGATAAGTGTGCCTTGAATTCTAAATAAATCACTGACAGTGTCACTAGCAAAGCACCCCCACACCATCACACCTCCTCCATGCTTCACGGTGGGAACCACACATGCGGAGATCATCTGTTCAGCTACCCTGCGTCTCACAAAAACAGTGAACCAAAAATCTCACATTTGGACTCATCAGACCAAAGGACAGATTTCCACCACTCTAATACCCATTGCTCGTGTTTCTTGGCCCAAGCAAGTCTCTTCTTATTACTGGTTTACTTTAGTTGTGGTTTCTTTGCAGCAATTAGACCATGAAGGCCTGATTCATGAAATCTCCTCTGAACAGTTGATGTTGAGAGTTGTCTGTTACTTGAACTCTGTAAAGCATTCATTTGGGCTGCAATCTGAGGTGCAGTTAATTGCCGATTTCTGAGGCTGGTAATTATAATGAACTTATCCTCTGAGGCAGAGGTAACTCTGGGTCTAGTTTCATCAAAGCGCTTGATGGTTTTTGCAATTGCAAAATTGAAATTTTCTGGATTGACTGATCTTCATGTCTTAAAGTAATGATGGACTGTCGTTTCTCTTTGCTTATTTGAGCTGTTCTTGCCATAATATGGACTTGTCTTTTAGCAAATAGGGCTATCTTCTGTATACCAACCCTACCTTGTCACAACACAACTGATTGGCTCAAACGCAACAAGAAGGAAAGATATTACACAAATGAATTGTTAACAAGGCACACCTGTTAATTTAAATGCATTCCAGGTGACTACCTCATGAAACTGCTTGAGAGAATGCCAAGAGTGTGCAAAGCTGTCATCAAGGCAAAGAGTGGCTACTTTGAAGAATCTCAAATATAAAATATATTTTGATTCATTTAACCCTTTTTTGGTTACAACATGATTCCATATGTGTTATTTCATAGTTTTGATGTCTTCACTATTGTTCTACAGTGTAGAAAATAGTAAAAAATAAAGAGAACCCCTGGAATGAGTAGTTATGTCCAAACTTTTGACTGGTTCTATATACTGTACATACAAATATTTTTTGAATGTATTTTCCTTTATTATTTCCACTAACCCTACCATCCCTTCCCTAATTGGAGTAAACTAATGAACAACAACACAAATGCTTCTACATCCAGCTTATACATACTATGTCACACCCTTCATCTCCATTCAAACCCTCCCATCTATCTCTTAACACCATCCATATTGTATTTCTTTGCCATATATTTTTCAACTGTGCTGTGATGTTTCACAAAAGTTCTGAACCTTTCTATTCTCATAGTATTATTATATTATTGATCGATTGACTATGTCTTTTCAAATCTCCCAGTAGTGCTATCTGCAGAGTTAGCTCCAGGTAAATGTTGCAATTCTTCAGCCATTCCTGGACCTGTGACCAAAAACAAGCTACATATGGACAGTACCAAAATAAATTATCTAATGACTCTGTCTCTTCGCAGCAAAATCTGCAGAGCTGGGAAGGTTGTATCCCCCATATACACTACCGTTCAAAAGTTTGAGGTCACTTAGAAATGTCCTTGTTTTTGAAAGAAATGCAAAAAAAATGGTCCTTTAAAAAACATCAAATTGATCAGAAAGTGTAGACATTGTTAATGTTGTAAATGACTATTGTTGCTGGAAATGGCAGATTTTTTATGGAATATCTACATAGGCGTACAGAGGCCCATTATCAGCAAATATCACTCCTGTGTTCCAATGGCACGTTGCGTTAGCTAATCCAAGTTTATCATTTTAAAAGGCTAATTGATCATTAGAAAACCCTTTTGCAATTATATCACAGCTGAAAACTGTTGTCCTGATTAAAGAAGCAATAAAACTGGCCTTCTTTAGACTAGTTGAGTATCTAGAGCATCAGCATTTGTGAGTTCGAGTACAGGCGCAAAATGGCCAGAAACAAAGAACTGTCTTCAACTCGTCAGTCTATTCTTGATCTGAGAAATGAAGGCTATTCCATGCGAGAAATTGCCAAGAAACTGAAGATCTCGTACAACGCTGTCGACCTCATCAGCTGATCCAGGTAAGAAAACAAATATTGATAGAAAATAAAGGTAAATAAATGGTGTACTACTTTTGGCCAAGGATGTCAGGGAGAACCAGCTGTGCACTTGAAAAACAAAGCAATGAGAGCTCTAAACAGCTGACTGACGAAAGCAAACAATTATAAATCAATGGATAAATCTAATGCATTGGAATAAAGGCATAAGTACATTTTTTAATCAAGAATGTATGGCAAACATGCATAAAGGAGCTCGGCTGAGGCCGAAATTCAGCACTACTGAGTGGACAGCACTGCCACGTAGAAATAAATGGTTTAAACCATAACAGAGACGTGGGGTGTTATTTTCCTTTGTAAGCTTTTATTTTCATATTTACCACTATAAAACATATTTACCATTACATTTTAAAGAAAGATGAGAATGGTTAAATTAGCATTATTTACACTTGTTGCATTTATGGGAGCTACGGTCTCATTCCCCAGTAATTCGCACCGACTCTACCGATAGTTTTGTCACAACTGTTGCGTTAAATAGCAAATGTGCCTACTCTGGTCTTGGCACATGCACTCTAGCCAACAGCTTGCAGATACAGTGTGGGTAGGCAAGTTTACATGATGAGACAATGTATAAGAGCGATAATGTTTGTATTTGTCAACGTCAGTCAAGCATCGATGATCATGTCACCAGAATAAAATCATCGGCATTTATTGGAAAAAATGCACTTTCACCACCCTGTGACGTTCATCCTAATTTATTTCCTGTAGCCTAATTCAAATGGCATGGTTTCCCGAGACATATCATCACGTGACTCCAAGTTTACTTCGATATGATGGTTATTATATCAATACTTGCGCATAAAGGCGTTTCCACCGCCATTTCTCGCATAATACATTTTACCGATACAAAAAGATGCCACCATGTAGAACGAACAAATTATCTGTCTGCATGTATTAAATTGTACCAAAACTTCCTGTTTCCATTTTTTTTTAAATACGGTATGACTTTACTCGCATGGAAACGTGGTTACTGGTAGGAAAATATTTTCTTTATGCGGATTTAGAATATTCGCTTAAAATCTGTCGCCAGTAGAATGGAAACGTATGTAATGTTTCTTTCGACAATACAAAAAGTTTGTCACAAACTTTCAGGAGTCCAACGTGATTACGTCATTCACTTGTTGCGTTGAGACTACTGCCGCGTTCAAGTACTAGTCGGAACTAGGAAACACGGACTTTTCCGACTTGCTAACTGGTTGAAAGTGGCACGTGTTCAACTACAACCAATTAGCAAGTCAGACATTTTCGAGTTTCGACAAGCACTTGAACCCGACACCCTCCTCCGCCTCATAGTGCAGGAGTTTGTAATTTTGGTTTCAAACTCGAAGCATTTTCCCATTTCTATTGGCAATTAGGAAAACTGGTCTTCATAACTTTACTTAATTCCCGATATTCCCAAGGAGGGAGATGAGCTGGTATCGGGTCATTTCCATGCACGGGAGTGACATAGGAGAAGCGAAGGGAGAAGTCGTATGATTCTGCCCGCTGTCCGTCCGTTTTCCATTCCTGCTACCGCATTGTCAACCCGGAGTGATAGAAACGGAAGAGCCAGGGCCTTGGCGAATAATAAGTGTGGCACACCAGAAAACGTGAGTTTTAACAAACCTCTGATGATTGACATTAGAGTAGGGTATAGCGGATTGCCGATGGTATGCGGTGTCATAAACCGGGGGTCGAGGAGAAGATGGGCGATGACTTCATCATTCAACCGGTTTGTGTGTGCCAGCTCAGTTTACCAGCTAGGAATTGAATAGGAACGAAATAGCGGGGTTAACGCTTGGGGGAAGTAGGCTATGCTATAGGGCGTTTCAGTGTTTCCGGACGATCTCCTATTCTATCGCTTATTTTTGTCTTATGTCAATTTTGTAGACTACATGGAATGAGATTAAATTATTCACGCTTTCTTGAGCCAAATCAATGACTGCATTTGAGGTTCATTCATTTGTACTTTTTAAAAGATTGTCGTTTTCCACTTGCTTTAGGTTCTGAATGATGCAATATCGTGCGTGTGTGGTGTTTATTTTTTTTAATTTATTGTTGAGAGAAGCCATAGCTTTCATTTATTCTCTCAGGAGAATATCATATACTGAACAAAAATATAAAAGTAACACGTAGTGTTGGTCCCATGTTTCATTAGCTGAAATAAAAGATCCCAGAAATGTTCCATATGCATTAAAAGCTTATTTCAACAACAAAAAATGCACAAACTTGTTTACATCAATGTTAGTGAGCATTTCACCTTTCACCTCATTAATCCATCCACCTGACAGGTGTGGCACATCAAGAAGCTGATTAAACAGCATGATTGTTACACAGGTTCACCTTGTGCTGGGCACAAAAGGTCCCTTTAAAATGTGCAGTTGTCTTGCATAACACTAGGAAGTGTGCAATTGGCATACTGACTGGAGGAATGTCCACCAGAGCTGTTGCCAAATAATTGAATGTTAATTTCTCTACCATTACCAATGTCGTGTTTAGAGAATTTGTCACTAAGTCCAACCGGCCTCAGAACTTCAGGCCACATGTAACCACGCCAGCCCAGGACACTCTGGCTTAGACTTACTGACAAAACTGTTTGCACAACTGAAGAAGTACAGCAGAAACCGTCTCAGGGAAGCTAATTTGCATGCTCGTCGTCCTCACCAGGGTCTTGACCTGACTGCAATTCGGTGTCGTAACCGACTTCATTGGGAAAATGCTCACCTTTGATGGCTACTGGCACCCTGGAAAAGTGTGCTTTTCACAGATGAATCCCGGTTTCAACTGTACTGGGCAGATGACAGACTGTGCCTGGCGTCATGTGTGCAAGCGGTTTGCTGATGTCAATGTTGTGAACAGAGTGCCCCATGGTGGGGTTATGGAATGGGCAGGCATATGCTACGAACACAATTGCATTTTATCGATGGCAATTTGAATGCACAGTGATACTTTGACGAGCACCTGAGGCCAATAGTCGTGCAATTCATCCGCCGCCGTCACCTCATGTTAAATCATAATGCACGGCCCATGTCTTCAGGATCTGTACACAATTCCTGGAAGCTGAAAATGTCCCATTTTTCAATGGCCTGCATACTCACCAGACATTTCACCACCCATGTTTGGGATTTCCTTATGAACTGTTAAATTGTTGCATGCTGCGTTTTATAATTTGTTTGGTGTGTGTGTATATAGTCTAGCCTAACATTAGTGCAGAAGAAGATGCACTGTTTTAGATGCTTCACTACCACATTCTCTGCATAATCCAGTTTTTTTCTGAACCCACTCACCTTTTTAGGGTATGATTTAGGCTAGGTGGGTGCCAGGCCTTCTATGCACCACCAATAGTCATTCCAGCACTGTTCACTTATAACCTGTTTCACTGCTCATTTAGTCAATAGATTTTATTTCAAACCATGACGAGTGTCCATCCTCTCTTGGTGTTGTGACTCCTTTTTATAAGACTCTCTCCATACAGGGGGCACACACCTACTCATTCCAGTTTTTTTTTCTTTATTTTACTATTTTCTACATCGTAGACAAACTATGAAATAACACACATGGAATCATGTAGTAATCAAAATATATTTGATGTTCTTCGAAGTAGCCATCCTTTGCCTTGATGACAGCTTTGCACACTCTTGGCATTCTCTCAACCAGCTTCATGAAATAGTAAACTGGAATGCATTTCAATTAACCTTGGGTGCCTTGTTAATTTGAAATTTCCTTAATGCGTTTGAGCCAATCAGTTGTGTTTTGACATGGTCGGGAAGGTATAAAGAAGATAGACCAAGTCCATATTACATCAAGAACAGCTCAAATAAATGATTGCATTTCAGCAAATAAACCACCACTTAAGGACACCAATAAGAAGAGACTTGCTTAGGCCAAGGAACACGAGCACTGTCTTTTGGTCGGATGAGTCCAAATTTGAGATTTTTGGTTCCAACCGCTGTGTTTTTGTGAGACGCAGAGTAGGTGAACAGGTCTACACGTGTGGTTCCCACCGTGAAGCGATGGGGTGCTTTGCTGGTGACACTGTCAGTGAGTTATTTAGAATTCAAGGCACACTTAACCAGCATGGCTACCACAGCATTCTGCAGCGATATGCCATCCCATCTGGTTTGCACTTAGTGGGACTATTAATTTGTTTGTCAACAGGACAATGACCCAACACACACCTCCAGGTTGAGAGAATGCCAAGAGTGTGCAAAGCTGTCAAGGCAAAGGGTGGCTACTTAGAAGAATCTAAAATATGTTTTGATTTGTTTAATTAGCCACCCTTTGCCTTGACAGCTTTGCACACTCTTGGCATTCTCTCAACCAGCTTCACCTGGGATGCTTTTTCAACAGTCTTGAAGGAGTTCCCACATGCTGAGCACTTGTTGGCTGCTTTTCCTTCACTCTGCGGTCCAACTCATTTCAAACCACCAAAATTGGTTGAGGTCGGGTGATATGATGCAGCACTCCATCACGCTCCTCCTTGGTCAAATAGCCCTTACACAGCCTGGAGGGGTGTGTTGGGTCATTGTTTTTGGGATACTGTCCTCAGATAATCGCATGGTATGCTTTCATCGTAAAGCCTTTTTGAAATCTGACAAAGCTGCTGGATTAACAAGAAGTTCATCTTTAAGCTGATGTATAACACTTGTATTTTTATGAAAGTTTATTATGACTATTTCTGTGTTTTGACTTTGGCGCTCTGCAATTTCACCGGATGTTGTCGAGGTGGGTCGCTAGCGAAACGCCTGCGCCAGAAAGGTTAACAAACCTCCAGATGAGCTTCAATGCCATACAACTCTCCTTCCGTGGCCTCCAACTGCTTTTAAATGCTAGTAAAACTAAATGCATGCTCTTCTTTTTTTATTTTAATTTTTTTTATTTTATCCCATTTTCTCCCCAATTTTCGTGGTATCCAATCGCTAGTAATTACTACCTTGTCTCATCGCTACAACTCCCGTACGGGCTCGGGAGAGACGAAGGTCGAAAGCCATGCGTCCTCCGAAGCACAACCCAACCAGCCGTACTGCTTCTTAACACAGCGCGCCTCCAACCCGGAAGCCAGCCGCACCAATGTGTCGGAGGAAACACCGTGTACCTGGCCCCCTTGGCTGGCGCGCACTGCGCCCGGCCCGCCACAGGAGTCGCTGGAGCGCGATGAGACAAGGATATCCCTACCGGCCAAACCCTCCCTAACCCGGACGACGCTATGCCAATTGTGCGTCGCCCCACGGACCTCCCGGTCGCGGCCGGCTGCGACAGAGCCTGGGCGCGAACCCAGAGACTCTGGTGGCGCAGTTAGCACTGCGATGCAGTGCCCTAGACCACTGTGCCACCCGGGAGGCCCAAATGCATGCTCTTCAACCGATCGCTGCCCGCCCGACTAGCATCACTACTCTGGACGGTTCTGACTTAGAATATGTGGACAACTACAAATATCTAGGTGTCTGGCTAGACTGAACTCTCCTTCCAGATTCATATTAAGCATCTCCAATCCAAAATTAAATCTAGAATTGGTTTCGCAACAAAGCCTCCTTCATTCACGCTGCCAAACACCCTCGTAAAACTGACTATCCTACCGATCCTCGACTTCGGCGACGTCATATACAAAATAACCTCCAACACTACTCAGACTGCATCCAGTTTGCTATCACAGTGTCATCCATTTTGTCACCAAAGCACCATATACTACCCACCACTGCGACATGTATGCTCTCGTCGGCTGGCCCTCGCTACATATTCGTCGCCAAACCCACTGGCTCCAGGCCATCTAAGTCTTTGCTAGGTAAAGCTCCACCTCAGCTTACTGGTCACCATAACAACACCCACCCGTAGCACGCACTCCAGCAGGTTTATCTCACTGGTCATCCCCAAAGCCAACACCCCCTTTGGCCGCCTTTCCTTCCAGTTCTCTGCTGCCAATGACTGGAACGAATTGCAAAAAATCCCTAAAGTTGGAGACTTATCTCCCTCACTAACTTTAAGCGTCAGCTGTCAGAGCAGCTTACCGACCGCTGCAGCTGTACTCAGCCCATCTGTAAATAGCCCATCCAACTACCTACCTCATCCCCATATTGTTTAATTTTTTTTGTTCTTTTGCACACCAGTATTTCTACTTGCACATCTATCACTCCAGTGTTAATTTGCTAAATTGTAATTACTTCGCTACTATTGGCTTATTTATTGCCTTACCTCCTTACTCCATTTGCACACACTGTATATAGATTTTTCTATTGTGTTATTGACTGTACGTTTGTTTATCCCATGTGTAACTCTGTTTTTTTGTCGCACTTCTTTGCTTTATCTTGGCCAGGTCACAGTTGTAAATGAGAACTTGTTCTCAACTGGCCTACCTGGTTCTGGTTAAATAAAAAAAATATTAAAAACATGACAATTTTCCAAGCTGTTTAAAGACACAGTCAACTTAGTGTATGTAAACTTCTGACCCACAGGAATTGTGATAGTGAAATAATCTGTCTGTAAACAATTGTTGGAAAAATGACTTGTCATGCACAATGGTAGATGTCCTAACCGACTTGCCAAACTATAGTTTGTTCACAAGAAATGTGTGAAGTGGTTAAAAAATGAGTTTTAATGGCTCAAATCTGTGAACTTCTGACTTCAACTGTATATGTTGGGTTCTCATGGGGTGTGACAGTTGAGCATTTATAAGTTATTCTTCAATAAATGTATCATTCATTTATAAGTTCAAAAATTGATAGACTTAAGGGGCAATCTAACATGGGCGAGTTTGATAATGTGTGTTAAGGCCTATGGATAATTTTTTTTATCAGCATGATTTAAATTGAGCAATAAAAGACCACGTGAATTTCATGAATTAAACTAGTTTTTTTGACAGTATGGAGCACAATACCACTGAGGAGTTTAGAATGTAAGAACTCTCTCAAACTTGTATTCCATAAGCTGGGATCTGCACTATGCAGCTGTTGCAAGAGTGCATTTTTCGGGCCTCCCGAGTGGCGCAGCGGTCATAGGCACTGCATCGCAGTGTTGAGGTGTCGCTACAGCCTGGGGTTCGATCCCACAATTGGCCCAGCGTCGTCCGGGTTAGGGGAGCGATTGGCCGGGGTGGCGTTACTTGGCTCATCTCGCTCAAGCGATTCCTTGTGGTGGGCCAGGCGCCAGCAGGCTGACTTCGGTCATCAGTTGAGCGGTGTTTCCCCTGACACATTTGTGCAGCTGGCTTCCGGGTTAAGTGAGCCGGTGTTAAGAAGCGAGGTTGGCAGATCATGTTTCCGAGGATGCATGACTCAACCTTTGCCTCTTCCGACCCCATTGGGGAGTTGCAGCGATGAGACAAGATCGTAATTGGATATCGGGGAGAGAAAGGGAGTGGAAAACAAAATATTGCTTTTTTACTGGCTGTCCACTGGTAGTAAATGATGATTCATAGGCAGTTTTACTTCTTCAATTCAACTATTATTGGGTTAAAGTACACACATACTGTACCAGTCAAGTTTGGACATTCAAGGGCTACTTTATTTTTACTATTTTATACATTGTAGAATAATAGTGAAGACTTCAAAACTATGAAATAAAACCTGGAATCACGTTGCAACCAAAAAGGTGTTAAACAATATTCTTCGAAGTACCCACCCTTTGCCTTGATGACAGCTTTGCACATGCTTGGCATTCTCTCAACCAGTTTCATGAGGTAGTCACCTGGAATCCATTTAAATTAACAGGTGTGCCTTGTTAAAAGAGAAATCGTGGATTTCTTTCCTCAATGCGTTTGAGCCAATCAGTTGTGTTGTGACAAGGTAAGGGTGGTATACATAGCACTATTTGGTATAAGACCAAGTCCATATTACGTCAAGAACAGCTCAAATAGTTAAAGAGAAACGGCAGTCCATTACTTTAAAACTTGAAGGGCAGTCAATCCGGAAAGTCGCAAAAACCATCAATCGCTATGATAACTGTTTCATGAGGACCACCACAGCAAAGGAATACGCACAGTTACCTCTGCTGCAGAGGATAAGTTCCATTAGTTAACTGCACCTCAGATTGCAGCCCCAATAAATGCTTCAGAGTTCAAGTAACAGACACATCTCAACATCAACTGTTCGTGAAGGCCTGACTCACGCAGTCTCCTCTGATCCAATTGCTGCAAAGAAACCACTAAAGGACACCAATAAAAAGAAGAGGCTTGGGCGAAGAAACCAGAGTAATGGACATTAGACCGGTGGAAGTCTGTTCTGATGAGTCCAAATTTAATATTTTTGGTTTCAACTGCCGTGCCTTTGTGAGACGCAGAGTAGGTGAAGGGATGTGTGGTTCCCACTGAAGCATGGAAGAGATGGTGTGGGGGTGCTTTGCTGGTGACACTGTCAGTGAGTTATTTAGAATTCAAGGCACACTTAACCAGCATGGCTACCACAGCATTCTGCAGTCCCACTGAGTGCCAACCAGATGGGATGGTCGTTTGTCAACAGGACAATGACCCAACACACCTCCAGGCTGTGTAAGGGCTATTTGACCAAGATGGAGAGTGATGGAGTGCTGCATCATATCACCCGACCTCAACCCAGTTTAGATGGTTTGGGATGAGTTGGACCGCAGAGTGAAGGAAAAGCAGCCAACAAGTGCTCAGCATATGTGGGAACTCCTTCAAGACTGTTGGAAAAGCATCCCAGGTGAAGCTGGTTGAGAGTGCAAAGGGTGGCTAATATATATACACTGCTCAAAAAAATAAAGGGAACACTTAAACAACACAATGTAACTCCAAGTCAATCACACTTCTGTGAAATCAAACTGTCCACTTAGGAAGCAACACTGATTGACAATAAATTTCACATGCTGTTGTGCAAATGGAATAGACAAAAGGTGGAAATTATAGGCAATTAGCAAGACACCCCCAAAAAAGGAGTGATTCTGCAGGTGGTGATCACAGACCACTTCTCAGTTCCTATGCTTCCTGGCTGATGTTTTGGTCACTTTTGAATGCTGGCGGTGCTTTCACTCTAGTGGTAGCATGAGACGGAGTCTACAACCCACACAAGTGGCTCAGGTAGTGCAGTTCATCCAGGATGGCACATCAATGCGAGCTGTGGCAAAAAGGTTTGCTGTGTCTGTCAGCGTAGTGTCCAGAGCATGGAGGCGCTACCAGGAGACAGGCCAGTACATCAGGAGACGTGGAGGAGGCCGTAGGAGGGCAACAACCCAGCAGCAGGACCGCTACCTCCGCCTTTGTGCAAGGAGGTGCACTGCCAGCGCCCTGCAAAATGACCTCCAGCAGGCCACAAATGTGCATGTGTCAGCATATGGTCTCACAAGGGGTCTGAGGATCTCATCTCGGTACCTATTGGCAGTCAGGCTACCTCTGGCGAGCACAACATTCCTCTGAAAAGGCAGCGTGCGAAATTCAAAAATATTTTTTTGAAATATGTAACTTTCACACATTAACAAGTCCAATACAGCAAATGAAAGCTAAACATCTTGTTAATCTACCCATTGTGTCCGATTTAATAAAAATAATAATGTTTTACAGCGAAAACACAACATATATTTATGTTAGATCACCACCAAATCCCAAAAACACACAGCCATTTTTCCCAGCCAAAGATAGTCAGAAGCAGAAATAGAGAAAATCACTAACCTTTGATAATCTTCATCAGATGACACTCATAGGACATCTTGTTACACAATACATTTGTTTTGTTCGATAATGTGCATATTTATATCCACAAATCTCGGTTTACATTGGCGCCATGTTCAGAAATGCCTCCAAAATATCCGGAGTAATTAGAGCCACGTCAAATAACAGAAATACTCATCATAAACTTTGATGAAAGATACATGTTTTACATATATAATTAAAGATACACTTGTTCTTAATGCAACCGCTGTGTCATAAACTTTACGGAAAAAGCATACCATGCAATCTGAGACGGCGCTCAAATACACAACATTTCTCCGCCATGTTGGAGTCAACAGAAATGCGAAATTACATCATAAGTATTCCCTTACCTTTGATCTTTCATCAGAATGCAGTGCCAGGAATCCTAGTTCCACAATAAATCGTTTTGTTCGATAATGTCCAATTAGCTACTTTTGCTAGCACGTTTAGTTCACATGTCCAAAGGCTGGCGCCGGACAAACTTCAAAGTTATATTCCAGGTCGAATAAACTGGTCAAATTAAGTAGAGAATTAATCTTCAGGATGTTATCATAAATATCCAATAACGTTCCAACCGGAGCATTTGTTTTTGTCTACAGAGTAATGGAACACATGGCCATATCATGACTAGCGCGCGTGACCAGGAACTAGCATTCTGCCAGACCACTGACTCAAATAGCTGCCATCTGGCCCCACATCACACTAGAGGCTTCATTCCACGTTCTACTGACTGTTGACATCTAGTGGAAGGCGTAGGAAGTGCGAACATCCATATCTTACTGGGATGTGAATAGACGATGAGTTTAACATTAACCAGCCCCAGAATTTCCACTTCCTGTTTGGAAGTTTGCCTGCCATATGAGTTCTGTTGTACTCACAGACATAATTCAAACAATTTTAGAAACTTCAGAGTGTTTTCTATCCAATAGGAATAATACTATGCATATATTAGCATCTGGGACAGAGTAGGAGGCAGTTCACACTCGGCACGTGATTCATCCAAAGTGAAATTGCTGCCCCCTACCCCTAAAAAGTTAACTGCCTTGTTCAGGGGCAGAATGACTTTTTTTATTTTTTTTAACCTAGTCACCTCGGGGATTCGATCTTGCAAACTTTCGGTTACTAGTCCAACGCCCTAACCACTAGGCTACCTGCCAAACTAGTCCGGTCAAGACCTTGGTGAGGATGCTGAGCACGCAGATGAGCTTCCCTGAAACTGTTTCTGACAGTTTGTGCAGAAATTATTTTGTTGTGCAAACCCACAGATCATCAGCTGTCTGGCTGGCTGGTCTCAGACGATCCTGCAGGTGAAGAAGCCGGATGTGGAGGTCCTGGGCTGGCGTGGTTATACATGGTCTACGGTTGTGAGGCCGATTGGACGTACTGCCAAATTCTCTAAAACGACATTGGTAGAGAAATGAACATTCAATTCTCTGGCAACAGCTCTTGTTGGATTATCTTGGCAAAGGAGAAATGCTTGTGTATATGGACATTTTTTTTGATCTTTTATTTCAACTCCTGAAACATGGGACCAACACTTCACATTGCGTTTTTATATTTTTGTTCTGTGTAGAACGGTGTCTTTATTTTAATTCAAAAGTATCTGTCATCTGATTACAATATTTTAGCTGGTAACGTAACTATTTTTATAATCTGTTACTCTGAAACATGTAATCCGTTTCTCCCTAACCTTGTATGTGCGCACGCACAACGCGTGTGTGTGTGCGCCAACAGCTCCTGTGGTTTCACATGTGATTGTAGATGCATAACATGAGTGCATGTCTTCCTCTGTGTTTAGTGTCATTGTCTGAGTGCTGTCACAGTGAGGTTTTTATTTATTTTTAATAAAGGGATATGATCTCCCCTGTACCTTGCCTTCTTTCTTTTGGAAATTTGCCTGACTGAAAGCCTGTAATGTAGCCTAGTCCAATTCCCCTGTGGGGATTTGTCATGGTACCCACACACTGCTACAACAGTGTGGGCATCTGCAATCAGACACAAACACGCCTCCCCCACATACACAGCCAATAATAACATTCCTCTTTCTTCCTGCCAGAAGCATCAGCTATAGCATGCCCACACATTATCTCTGAGGTCCTGAAACACACACCACACTAACAGGCAGACATGGATCTCCATTAGCATGGATTAACCGTTTTGTCAGTTTATGTATACATGCTTTTTTTTTTTTTTTAAGATGCACTATGCAGAAATTGATCCGCCATTTCCTGGTTGCTAAAATTCTAATAGGCTAATTTCAGTTTGACAAAACACGTATAATATAGAGAATCATTGTACCATCTAAACCATTGTGAAATATATTTCCCATAACCAAAAATATTGTGTTTTCAGCTGCTTGATACCGGTGTTCAAAAGGAAAAGACGCAAGAACGAAGCATAGAAATTGAAAGCATGTGCGCCATGCGAATGACTAATTTCTATGTGAATTTGGTCAGATCCCTCCAAAAATGTATGCGTCACGCTGCATTTGTTTTGCCAGAGGTTGCAAGGGAGTAATGTTGTGTAACTGGGTTAGAGCAGGCACAGCAGTGTTTAGACAAAGGCCCTAGGCTCTCCCAATCTGTCAGCTAGCCTCTCACTGCTTCTGTCCTCTACTGCATTTAAACACACACACACACACACTCTGCTTAGATTAACAGGACTTGGATGGCTGGAAGGATGCTTTGCAAACTTCACTTGAGACATACATTATGAATTATATTAAAACAAGTCTTACTATATCGATCTCTGTCTCCTAGACTGGTTCCGGACCCTGAGGCAGCACAGAGGCCTCTGACTGAGGCAGCAGCAGTATGAGTGTGGGTGAGGGCCAGTTCTACAGTGTGCAGGTGGGTGACTCCACCTTCACTGTTCTGAAGCGCTACCAGGAGCTCAGGGCCATCGGCTCCGGGGCACAGGGCATTGTCTGGTAAGACGACCGTTATGTAGACGAGAAATATGCCCTCTAATAGGTTCAGTGAGTTTCACTTAATTTTTTATACCAGTCAAATCCTCGTATCTCCACAAGTGCATTCCATTTGGGATTGGGCCATAGGTTGGGTAGTCCTAGAACTAGGCTAGCTACTGTTCTCTATTCTACAAGAATGAAAGGTTCTATGAGTGTCTCTTAGCCTTGCTCTAGCATGAGTCATGGCACATATTTTTCTCTCCATCCTCCCTTTACCCCCACCACTCTTTCTTCCTTTTTCACCCTTCTCTTTCTCTCCAGCTCTGCTCTAGACTCAGTGTTAGGTTTTCCCGTGGCAGTAAAGAAGCTGTGTCGGCCATTCCAGAACCAGACTCATGCCAAGCGGGCCTACAGGGAACTGGTGCTGCTCAAATGTGTCGACCACAAAAACGTATGGCACCCGATTGTTAACAAGCTACTGTTTGAATGCCCTCTGCCCTGCCTACTGAGCTGATTGTCTATTTTAAACTGACACATGCCGTATGATGCAAAAAGAATGACCTAATAGATACAATAAAGCAATACCTTGATATTACCTGTTTATAACCTATATTCTATTAATAATCTGTTCAGCTGATGAGTGGCGTTTGTCTGTCCTCCAGATTATCAGGTTGATCAATGTGTTCACGCCTCAGAAGTCACTGGAGGAGTTTCAGGACCTGTGAGTCTTCTTGTACCTGTGATCTTTCTTTTATTGTTGAGTAGTTCTGCGCTACATTCCAATGCGTGACGTAATTCTACATGTACTCTACGAGTGTGGACATTGAAACAGGGCCCTAGTCTTCAACTCAAATCCAGTTTGAATAGTAAAAGATTGGCGAGAACGTCTATCAGCAAACCTATGGGTATCACTGTATCAATCTCTGCTTGTTCTTATGTCCTTCTCCTTTCCTCTCCCGGTCTCTGTGCCAGCTACTTAGTGATGGAGCTAATGGATGCCAGTCTGTGCCAGGTGATCCACATGGACCTGGACCATGAGAGGATGTCCTACCTGCTCTACCAGATCCTCTGTGGCATCAGACACCTGCACTCCGCTGGCATCATCCACAGGGTGAGGAGCACACACACACACCTGCGCACGCTCACACACCTGCATGAATGCAGCACGTGTGCACACATCAGCATAAACACTGACTACATACAGTGCCTTCAGATAGTATTCAGACACCTTGACTTTTTCCACATTTTGTTACGTTGCAGCCTATTTCTAAAATTGATTAAATATTTATTTTCTCAGCAAACTAAACTCAATACCCCATAATGACAAAGCGAAAATGTTTTTTTTTTGATAATTTATAACAAATAGAAAAAAACGAAATACCTTATTTACATTTTCAGACCCTTTGCTATGAGACTCAATTGATCTCCGGTGTATCCTGTTTCCATTGATCATCCTTGAGATGTTTCTGCAACTTGATTTTAGTCCACTTGTGGTAAATTCAATTGATTGGACATGATTTGGAAAGGCACACACCTGTCTATATAAGGTTCTACAGTTGACAGTTCATGTCAGAGCAAAAACCAAGCCATGAGGTCGAAGGAGTTGTCCGTACAGCTCCGAGGCACAGATCTGGGGAAGGGTACCAAAACATTTCTGCAGCATTGAAGGTCCCCAAAAGCACAGAATCCTCCATTCTTAAATGGATGAAATTTGGAACCACCAAGACTCTTCCTAGAGCGTGCCAAACTGCGCAATCGGGGGAGAAGGTCCTTGGTTAGGGAGGTAACCAAGAACCTGATGGTCACTCTGACAGAGCTCCAGAGTTCCTCTGTGGAGATGGAAGAACCTTCCAGAAGGACAACCATCTCTGCAGCACTCCACCAATCAGGCCTTTATGTTAGTGGCCAGACGGAAGCCACTCTTCAGTAAAAGGCACATGACAGCTCGCTTGGAGTTTGCCAAAAGGCACCTAAAGGATTCTCAGACCATGAGAAACAAGATTGAACTCTTTGGCCTGAATGCCAAGCATCATGTCTGGAGGAAACCTGGCACCATCCCTACGGTGAAGCATGGTCGGGACAGCATCGTGCTGTGGGGATGGGTTTTCAGCGGCAGTGACTGGGAGACTAGTCAGGATTGAGGAAAAGGTGTACGGAGCAAAGTACAGAGATCCTTGATGAAAACCTGCTCAGGAACTCAGACTGGGGCGAGGGTTCACCTTCCAACAGGACAATGACCCTAAGCACACAGCCAAGAATGCAAGAGTGGCTTCGGGACAAGTCTCTGAATGTCCTTGAGTGGCCCTGCCATAGCCTGGACTTGAACCCGATCGAACATCTCTGGAAAGACCTGAAAATAGCTGTGCAGCTATGTTCTCCAACGCGACAGAGCTTGAGAGGATCTGCAGTGAAGAATGAAGAGGAACTCCCCAAATACAGGTGTGCCAAGCTTGTAGCGTCATACCCAAGAAGACTTGAGGGTGTAATCGCTGCCAATGGTGCTTCACCAAAGTACTGAGTAAAGGTTCTGAATACTTAAGTAAATGTGATATTTCAGTATTTTATTTTGAATACATTTGCAAAAAATGTCAAACTTGTTTTTACTTTGTCATTATGTGGTATTGTGTGTAGATTGATGGGGGGGTTAATTTAATCAATTTTAGAATAGGGCTGTAACGATGTGGAATAAGTCAAGGGGTCTGAATGCGAGTGTCGCATTCCGCTACACTCGCGTTAACATCTGCTAACCATGTGTATATGACCATTTTAAAATTGTATACTTTCCGAATGCGCTGTATGCTCTATCCCTCTCTCCCTATAGGATCTGAAGCCCAGTAACATAGTGGTCAAGTCAGACTGTACTCTGAAGATCCTGGACTTTGGATTGGCCAGAACGGCCTGCACCAACTTCATGATGACCCCTTATGTGGTGACTAGGTACTACAGGGCCCCAGAGGTCATCCTGGGCATGAAGTACAAGGAGAATGGTAAGTTGGAACAAGGCTATTGTTGTGTCTCAAACCACACCCTAATTCCCCTGTAATGCACTACCCTTGACACTCTGTTTTTGGTTAAAAGTATTGAACTTGGGAAATGGTGTCAATTAGGACACAGCCTAATATACAGTATATTTTTGTGTCTGCATGCTACTAATCTGACTAACCCACTAACAAGTCCTAGGTTCTGTGTGTATTGTGTACCACTGAACAGAGTTGTCCCATTCCAAAAGGTACTGATGTGTTAGAGTGATTGGAATTCCTCAGTGCCTGGTTACAACCTGCAATAACAAATTGCATAAGAATTTGAAAGGAGTGTCGTGGAAATTCTTACACGGGCCCACTTGAATTTAATCTTAAATTAATAATGGTTTATAATCAGCGTGCTGGAGAGGTTCCAACCAAGTTAATGCATCAAGTACACATGTCGATTAGGAGCTCTAACTTGGCAGTCCCGTTAGTTCCCTTTATATACTGACAAATTATATTTGCATGATTTAGCTTATTCATAATGTTTGCTCATTCATGTGACGACCAATACTGGGTCATGCATGTGACGGACCAAAACATCACAAGACTTCTTCTCTCTAAGCTGAGACCTTGAAACTGAGATCCCCTTCTCTAAACAAGGTTCTGGGTGTACTGCCAAATTGCAGATGCTGATAGTGAGGATTCGTTCAATCAGTCACTTGCATGAACACAGAAATTGGTTTAGAGAAAAGCACACACAGAAATTGGTTATTAGAAAAGAACAAACGTTAAATGTCCATCACATTCATCTTATCACCTGTGTGATGATAATCATTGCATTTAGTTTTCTTCTCTATCATATTTCTCTTAAATTAAGGGAAAGCTCTGAAGGCCGTGAGGCGATACGTAAAGCTTATTAAAGATCAGTGATACTATCAAGAGCAGTGTGCGGTTTCCTTCTTCATTCATCTTATTCAACTGTTGCCATGCACCTGCAAAAAGTTTGCTCAGATGTGCGAGTGCCTTTTGAATTTTAAAGTAAGGGAAGTCGACACATAAAACCAGACACTTCAAGCCCTTCGTTCTGTATTATACAATCTAATTAGTATGGTAATATTATCATCATAATAAAGGTTATACTTCTATTAACGGCAATTCATTTATCAAACATACACAGCATGTTCAATAACCCCAATTTAGACAAACTAAGAAAAGAGAACTTGCTGCAGCACATTTTGGCAATTTGGGATCCCCAACTTCCAAACAGGGATTCCAACCAAGTTGCAGGCGTCCCCTCTGGTTGTGGGGAATTATTCTTAGCAACAGTGGCAATGTGTTCGGCGAGATCAGTCATATTAGAAGAGTGATCTGGGACAAAAGTACAACATTCATCGCCGATATACACACGAACGCACTATACATGCACATGGATTTAGTACGGTAGTGGTGGAGTAGGGGCCTGAGGGCACACAGTGTGTTGTGAATCTATTGTAATGTTTTTTAAATTGTATAAACTGCCTTAATTTTGCTGGACTCCAGGAAGAGTAACAGCAGCTAATGGGGATCCATAATAAATACAAATGATTGCACAAGTGCCTCCTTGACCTACCAAGAGATAGTCAGGAGCCTCTCTGTTTGCAGAGCCAATTTACGCAATTCTTTAGGCATTGCCAATTTTCTCTACGTCTCTAGAGATCTCCCATATTTGGTCTAGGGTACATGCATATTGACTTTCACAGGGAAGAGAGAGAACATGTTATAACAGTTTCACACCAACCTTGATAAGAATGAGATTGCAGCTTGGGCTAACCTTGCCCCAATCTAGTGGCTCTCCTCACATTTTAGGTGTATAGCTCTGTCTCTAGAAGCCTCGACTTTCCAAACCATAATTATAACTATTGATTAATTGTCCAACCCAAATTTCGAATGGCAGTCCTTAGAATCAACTTGAAGCACTATCCCTTTAATTTAAGACCCTCAATTTAGTTCACACTATTCTTGGTCAAATTATCCCTTCCATGCATCTAGACACCATCTGTGGTCACTTTTGCCATAGAGGAGAGACCAGAACAACAGTTTTTAGTTCAGGGCATTTCTGATTCAGGAAATCCAGACAAATTTATTTATTGTATGACAAACTATTACTGCTACCAATATTCTTAATACAGATTTCTAAAACAAATGTTAGAGAATAACAACACAGTTGAAACCATTATTTTTTATATATATCAGCAAAAAAAGAAACGACCCTGTCTTTCAAAGATAATTTGTAAAAATCCAAATAACTTTACAGATCTTAATTGTAAAGAGTTTAAACACTGTTTCCCATGCTTGTTCAATGAACCATAATTAATGAACATGCACCTGTGGAACAGTCGTTAAGACACTAACAGCTTAGACGGTAGGCAATTAAGGTCACAGTTATGAAAACTTAGGACACTAAAGAAACCTTTCTACTGACTCTGAAAAACACAAAGAAAGATTCCCAGGGTCCCTGCTCATCTGCGTGAACATGCCTTAGGCATGCTGCAAGGAGGCATTGAGGACTGCAGATGTGGCCATGGCAAGAAATTGCAATGTCTGTACTATGAGACGCCTAAGACATTGCTACAGGGCGGACAGCTGATCATCCTCGCAGTGGCAGAACACGTGTAACGGCTGCACAGGATTGGTACATCCGAACATCACACCTGCAGGACAGGTACAGGATGGCAACAACTGCCTGAGTTACACCAGGAATGCACAATCCCTACATCAGTGCTCAGACTGTCCGCAGTAGGCTGAGAGAGGCTGGACTGAGGGCTTGTAGGCCTGTTGTAAGGCAGGTCCTCACCAGACATCACCGGCAACAACGTCGTCTATGGGCACAAACCCACCGTCGCTGGACCAGACAGGACTGGCAAAAAGTGCTCTTCACTGACTAGTTGCGGTTTTGTCTCACCAAGGGTGATGGTTGGATTCGCGTTTATCGTCGACGGAATGAGCGTTACGCTGAGGCATGTACTCTGGAACGGGTTGGAGTTGGAGGGTCCGTCATGGTCTGGGGCGGTGTGTCACAGCATCGTCGGACTGAGCTTGTTGCCATTACCTGCTATCTCAATGCTGTGCGTTACAGGGAAGACCTCCTCCCTCATGTGTTACCCTTCCTGCAGGCTCATCCCGACATGACCCTCCAGCATGACAATGCCACCACGCACAGAACGAGCAGTATGGCTGATTTCCTGCAAGACAGGAATGTCGGTGTTCTGCCATGGCCAGCAAAGAGCCCGGATCTCAATCCCATTGAGCATGTCTGGGACCTGTTGGATCGGAGGGTGAGGGCTAAGGCCATTCCCCCCAGTAATGTCTGGGAACTCGCAGGTGCCTTGGTGGAATAGTGGGGTAACATCTCACAGCAAGAACTGGCAAATCTGGTGCAGTCCATGAGGAGGAGATGCACTTAATGCAGCTGGTGGCCACACCAGATACTGACTGTTACTTTTGATTTTGATCCTCCCTTTGTTCAGGGACACATTATTCCATTTCTGTTAGTCACATATCTGTGGAACTTGTTCAGTTTGTCTCAGTTCTTGAATGTTATGTTCATACAAATATTTACACATGTTAAGTTTGCTGAAAATAAACGCAGTTGACGGTGAGAGAACGTTTTCTTTTTTTGCGTTTTTTTTGTTGAGTTATATGTTTTTAAATTGGCTTATACTCCCCTATCATCTTGGCGAACTCACTGCAGAGTTACAGGTCAGGGAGTTAGAGGGCTTATTCTGCCCTTGAATTGCGTTCCCATGCAAAATCAGACAGATGGCCAACAACTAAATCTTCAATAAAACTCCCAAAGCGTGACTTTTCTTGAATGAATATATTGAAAATGTTTGTTGTGAAACTGCAAAATACAGAAAAGGATATACTTTAGTATTCCAATCGACATATTGTAGCTGTACATTATACCTTTCAAGTTGCATGAAAATACAAAGCACGTGCCAAGGTACCATGCATCTGGCATGACGCCAAACCATATAGCTAATTGTTACTCATATGGTAATTGGCTAACTCCTTTCATTACCCTAATAATGTACAACCATCTCTGTAGAATAACAAAGCATTTTACACTAGAAACAAAACTACAGTGTTGTGTATTTTACAAATAGTTTGCATGAGCAAAGTAATACAGCTGACGGCATACATGCAAGGCAATTTGTGTGAGTAAATGCAACCAACCAACATTGATAGGTAAGCAGCTCTATCAATAACAAGCTTATCACTAGCTAAATGCTTGAATCGAACTTACAAAAAAAAAATTCCGAGGTTGAAGCGTGACAAGAAATAACTACACTGAAAGACCTGCACCGTAGCGTTGTTTTTAGCTGCTTCTATGCGTGCGGAACGAATTCTCTACTTCCTGTTTGCGTACAGTCTTTCTAAGTACCAGAAAGCTCCACTAGGGGGCGAGTAACACCATGGAACACAATGAAAATCCATCTTAACCATTGTAATAAAATTATCTGTTACCTTCTAACAGGATGGCAGCACAGGGCTAATCCTAAGGGAGAAATCCCAACCATCCAACAGACCCAATCTGGTGATATGTGTTATTGACGCAAGACGAAAACAATGAAGACAACAGCAATACAGATCACTTGATGTGGGGAAAATCCAAACGGATTGAGGTTAACTGTCAACCATTTCCAACATCTTTTTTCCCTTTTTACAGACAGGCATGTGAAGAAAATCAATTTGCGTATTTACTCTTGTACATCTTCAACGATTCTCTTTTTACTTGCTTTGCACCATATGTATCTTCCGTACATATTTAATAACACCACTTATTCAAAAACACCATGTTATTTGTAGTGGCTGCAGACCACGTAGAATTTTCTTATAAATGCCGAAAGACAGCTGTCAGCGGGGCTTTCCATGGTACCGTTATGCCCTCACGCTAGTCTTCTCATAAAACTAGTGAATATCCTTCTCTCTAAGACTATGGGTACCTTTTTTATGCGTTACTCACCTTGATTTTAATTTTCATCATATTTTTATTCAGATTCATTTAAATGGACTTACTGAAATCAGTTGCCGTCCCTCATTTGTTCGCTGATGTCTCCTGGGTAGCTCACAGTAAGGGTCTGGGCGGGTCATCTTTTGGTCAAATGGGAATTTACCCTCAGGCTTCTTAAAATGCGCCACCGGTTTGCCTCGCAGACCCCCACTGGAAATTCTTACACAGACACTAAGTCAATCTTTAAATGAATCATTGTTTATTATCAGCGCGCTGGAGATGTTCCAAGAAACTTAGAGCTCCTAATCGACATGTGTACTTGGTGCATTAACTGGGCAGTCCCATTTAGTTCCCGTATATACTGACAAGTTATATTTGCATGATTTAGCTTATTCATAATTAATGTTTGCTTCATTCATGTGACGACCAATACTGGGTCATGCATGTGACAGACCAAAACCTCACAAGGCTGCTTCTCTCTAAGCTGAGACCTTGAAACTGAGAGATCCCTTTCTGTAAAACAAGGTTCTGGGTGTACTGCCAAATTGCAGATACTGATAGTGAGGATTTGTTCAATCAGTCACTTGCATGAACACAGAAATTGGATATTAAAAAAGAACAAACATAAAAAATGTCCATCAGTGGGTTGGTTTTAAAATGGAGTGCTGTTGGTCATGTTTGGTGTATCCAAGGACCTTGAAGGGTTGGATGAATCTTTTTAATTGACCATAGTTAGTGATTCTACTAAACTATTGTGGTGGCTGATCAAGGTTAGAGAACGAACAGTGACTGATCATGCCGTTCTGATCATACTGCTTGATCATGTTTATATTGATGATGGTTGTTGAATGCTGATGGTTCTGTGCTGCTCTGCAGTTGACCTGTGGTCTGTTGGCTGCATCATGGCTGAGATGATTGCACACAAAATCCTCTTCCCTGGAAAAGACTGTATCCTTTGTGCGTGCGTGTTCGTTCCACTTATGACACATCACTCTGATATGAGAATTTGTATGTAGCAGTGTTACGTAGTGAATGGTATTCCATTTATGTTTTTGTTATCGATGTATAGTAGTCGAACCTACTTCCTGTGTAGGAAGTTAAGGCACATTTTTCCAGTGCATTAAAAGTTTCCAATTGGCCTTTGATCAAAGGAAAATACCTCTAAGTCGTCATCAGGGCTGAAATACAGGAAAGGGGAGGGGTTTAAGAACATTTGTTAAAGGCACACAGTCTAAAGCAAATACTATCCACGCCCTGATCACATCCTATTGTACCAGCTACACACACACACACACTCGTACACAGCGAGGTTTGCGTTAGCCAGAAATATCTGGCTTTTGGCCTTTTTGAATTTTATTTAAATAAATAAAAAATGGTAATCACAATTGGCGCCAGGCTATTGTCTGGGAGAAAAAAATCTAATTGCGAAAGAATGCATTTTTATTTATTTTTTTGCTTATTCGCTGTGGTGGGAAAAGTACACAATTGTCATACTTGAGTAAAAGTAAAGATGCCTTAATAGAACATTACTTAAGTATATTTAAAACCAAATACTTTTACTCAAGTATCAAAAGTAAATGTTATTGCTAAAATATACTTAAGTATCAAAAATATATAAATCATTTTACATTCCTTATATTAAGCTAACCAAACATATTCATTTACGGATAGTCAGGGGCACACTCCAACACTCAGACATAATTTACAAACGAAGCATTTGTGTTCGGTGAGTATGTCAGATAAGATGCAGTAGGGATGGTTCTCTTGATGTGTGTGAATTGCACCATTTTCCTGTGTTCATAATGTAACGAGTACTTTTGGGTGCCAGGGAAAATGTGTGGAGTAAAAAGTACATTACTAAAGAAAATAATGTAGTGAAGTAAAAGTTGTCAAAAAATATAAATAGTAAAGTAAAAAAAAAAAAAACGACTTAACTAAAAATACTTTAAAGTACTACTTAAGTACTTTACGCCACTGCCTATTTGATGTAAATACATTTGACCAGTCATGCTTATCGGTCTATGGGTTAATTTGCATAATTTAATTGGCACATTTGTATATTCGTTATAGATACAGGGCCTTTGAGCGGAAAATCTGTCGGACAGCACTTTTATTATCCCAATTATTGCTAACAATTCTAAAAGCAGTCATGTGTTAAAAATAGTTTTGGCCACGATTTAAAAATAGCTATTTTTAGTCCTCAACTGGTAATTGAAGCGCGCTTCCCATTCACTATTTAAATGCATCGGCAACGGAAGTCAGGCCTCATCAACGCGTCACACACCACTTTGCAATGAGCTGGAATCCGTATGCATTTTGAAAATGTATAGCTACTTAATTGTTTAAAACCTTAACATTTTACTACATATTATGAGGCATGTTTTACCTTACTTCAAATTAGCATGGGCATATGCCATTGAAACCAGAAGTCTATCATGTTCTATTGGTTTTAAATTTCCTTTCATTGTCCGGTAGCCAAATGCCTTGTGCACATTACGACGCTAATTATGTTAAGAAATAATACTTTACATTTTAAGCTAAACGTTATGATCTGTTTCATCTATTCATTGCTTTTCAACATTATTTTTTTATGTAGCCTAGGCCTACTGGTTGTATGAATTTGGGATCTATCTTCCCACAACATAGTAAACTTTTCTACTATGGGGAATAGTAGATTGACATGGCTCATAGGTGACACATCCATAAGGCTAGGGGAATCGACGCTTTCCCTAAGTAACTTAAATTATATAGCCTAATTAGCCTACTCCTGTCTATACCGAAATAAAACATAGTTTGGATAACAAAAGGCTATTGCTGTAAAGGGAAGACAATGAACATCTGTCTTTTAGTAACCAAATTCTCAACCTAATTGAACAGTAGGCCTATAGCTTATCTTATTAGCACCAGCGGAGAGCGCGCACTGCGCATGTTCACTCTTTATCGTTGTTCGGTCAGCGCCACTTCAGTTTGTTTTTGGACAATAATTTCCTCCTCCGGTTTAGATGGACGTCATGTTCTATTTGCGTCTCCCCCTTCTCATAGACCTTATTATATGGACAACGTTGTTTTCATTTATCCGTTTCAGTGTCAGCAGAGTAGGCTACCCTGTAATTTGTTGTATTAAAAAAGATTCTGCTTATGTCTCCAGTTATATAAAGTGTAGTGGAATTGCATGAAATGTGTTTTTCCCTTGCAAAGAAAGAATAAACGTATCTGATATAGCCTGTAACCCAGGACTCGCCGATATACACGTGCATTTTTTTTTTTTTTTGCGAACTGTGACCGAGTTATATTATTAGCCTAAATTATGATTGTCCAAGCCTACTATGCATAATGTGATGAGTAGATATCTTACATAAGTCTGTAAATGCGACGATGCATTCAATGCTTTATTATAAAGGTGCATTTTTCTGGTAAAAATGTGCTGAAACTCAAACGCCGCCTATGCACAGGCTGGTGATTTTGCTGTTCGTTACTCGTCTTGTTGGCTGAGGAAAAGTAAACGTGGACCGTTATTCTAACATCTTCAAAGTGTCCAGTAAGGACGCGCGTTATTGCATCCTCGACTTGCAAATCGAGAAACCGAAAACGGCTGTGTAAACTGATAAGCGGCGCTCCTAAGCATGTGAGAGGAGCCTGAAAGGCTGTGTTTGAAGTTAGTTAGTCTGTCCTTCCCATCCTAATGAGTGCTCTCTGACTGGAAACAGCCTGGAGTACGTCCCTAATTCTGCATTTGAAACATTTCATAACTCTAACGCATTATTCTGCCATTAACATATAATAATTTAACCACTGCCATATGTCTTTCTATGATTTTGATGATTTGTGTTTATAAAGACAACCAACCATATGTTTGAACATTGTGTTTTTCGTTTTCTTCCTGTTCCCAGTGGACATCTGGTCAGTGGGGTGCATCATGGGAGAAATGGTGAAGGGCAACGTTATCTTCCAGGGCACCGACCGTATCCTTCATCCACCTCTCTCTCCCACTCTTTTTTTTCAATATCTCACTCCTCATCCCTTTCCTCATCCCTCCATCTCCACTTCTCTCTGACACTTGATTCTGCCATTGTCTCCATAAGTATTTATACTTTGGCTTGCTGTTTGGTTAGATCCACATGGACGATTGAGACTACCTCATTGTGTTTTTCCTCCAACCAGTATACGTCACATCCATTGAAAAAGAACCGGGATGACTCCGATTTAGCATTTATACTGGCTGCCTGTTTCACCTTTTCTAATGGGAATGGGCCCTTTCTCCCCCCCTCTCTCTTTCGGACAGACTGTATTTTCTTCACACATTTTTAATTGATGTAATACACACACCCATGTTCTCCTTAACTGTGGTGCCCGTCCAGACATAGACCAGTGGAACAAGGTGATTGAGGTGCTGGGTACTCCCTCCATGGAGTTTATGAACCGGCTGATGGAGACTGTGAGGAACTATGTGATGAACAAGCCTCAATACCCAGGGGTCAACTTCGCTGAACTATTTCCTGACTGGGCCTTCCCCTCTGATTCCGAACACGACAGACTCAAGAGTAAGATATCTCCCCTCTGACCTCGTTGTTTTGACTTTTCTTTTAGTTCTTGGTCCTGGACGGCTCTAGTATCGCAGGCTTTTGCTCTAGCCCATCACTGAGACACCAGATTCAGCTGACCAAGGCCATAGTGATGAATGAATGCGCTGAAGCCGGTGTGTTTGTGCTGGGCTGGAATAAAATCTCGCTCACATTGTAGAGCAGGAGTGAAGAACACTATCCAGCAATATGTGTGTTGCTGTATCAAATCGATCTAGTTGAAAGCTGGATCAGTATTCTTATCTAACACCTTGTGTGGGCTTAAGCGGTCCCATAGACCCCGTGGGGTCTATCTTAATGAAATGATGTCAAGATAGTCTTGGTTGCTGTAGAAACAGTGCAGTGAATGTGCCATTCTCTCATTTCCATGACAGCGGGTCAAGCTCGGGACCTGCTGTCCAAAATGCTGGTGATCGATCCCGAGAGCCGCATCTCAGTGGAAGAGGCCCTGAATCACCCGTATATCCATGTGTGGTACGATCCAGGAGAGGCAGATGCGGTGAGTGGACTGTTCCACATTTTTGAGAGAGGAGATGTATAACAGTTGAAGTCGGAAATTTACATACACTTAGGTTGGAGTCATTAACTTGTTTTTCAACCACTCCAGAAATGTCTTGTTAACAAACAATAGTTTTGGCAAGTCGGTTAGGACATCTACTTTGTGCATGACGCAAGTAATTTTTCCAACAATTGTTTACAGACAGATTATTTCACTTATACTGTATCACAATTCCAGTGGGTCAGAAGTTTACATACACTAAGTTGACTGTGCCTTTAAACAGCTTGGAAAATTCCCCAAAACAATGTAATGGCTTTAGAAGTTCTGATTGACATAATTTGAGTCAATTGGTGTACCTGTGGATGTATTTCAAGGCCTACCTTCAAACTCAGTGCCTCTTTGCGTGACATCATGGGAAAATCAAAAGAAATCAGCAAAGACCTCAGAGAAAAAAATGTAGACCTCCACAAGTCTGGTTCATCCTTGGGAGCAATTTCCAAATGCCTGAAGGTACCAAGTTCATCTGTACAAACAATAGTACGCAAGTACAAACACCATGGGATCACACAGCCGTCATACCGCTCAGGAAGGAGACGTGTTCTGTCTCCTAGAGATGAACATACTGTGGTGCGAAAAGTGCAAATCAATCCCAGAACAACAGCAAAGGACCTTGTGAAGATGCTGGAGGAAACGGGTACAACAGTATCTATATCCACAGTAAAACAAGTCCCATATCGACATAACCTGAAAGGCCGCTCAGCAAGGAAGAAGCTACTGCTTCAAAACCGCCTTAAAGCCAGGCTACGGTTTGCAACTGCACATGAGGACAAAGATTGTACTTTTTGGAGGAATGTCCTCTGGTCTGATGAAACAAAATAGAACTGTTTGGCCATAATGACCATCGTTGTGTTTGGAGGAAAAAGGGAGAGGCTTGCAAGCTGAAGAACACCATCCCAACTGTGAAGCACGGGGGTGGCAGCATCATGTTGTGATGGTGCTTTGCTGCAGGAGGGACTGGTCCACTTCACAAAATAGATGGCATCATGAGGCAGGAAAATTATGTGGATATATTGAAGCAACATCTCAAGACATCAGTCAGGAAGTTAAAGCTTGGTCGTAAATGGGTCTTCAAAATGGACAATGACCCCAAGCATACTTCCAAAGTTGTGGCAAAATGGCTTAAGCACAACAAAGTCAAGGTATTGGAGTGGCCATCACAATCCCTGAGCTCAATCATATAGAACATTTGTGGGCAGAACTGAAAAAGTGTGTGTGAGCAAGGAGGCCTACAAACCTGACTCAGTTACACCAGCTCTGTCAGGAGGAATGGGCCAAAAGGAATGTGGAAGGCTACCTGTAACGTTTGATCCAAGTTAAACAATTTAAAGGCAATGCTACCAAATACTTATTGAGTCTGTAAACGTCTGACCCACTGGGAATGTGATGAAATAAATAATTTGCTGTACTATTATTCTGACATTTCATATTCTTAAAATAAAGTGGTGATCCTAACTGACTTAAGACGGGGAATTTTTACTAGGATTAAATGCGAACTGAGTTTAAATGTATTTGGTTAATGTGTATGTATGTATGGGGAACACATTTGTTTGGTCTGATATGTGCGTCACTGTGTTGTCTATGTCGTATCTAATAGCCTCCCCCACAGATCTGTGACAAGCAGCTAGAGGAGAGAGAGCACAGCATCGAACAGTGGAAAGGTAGGGGGTGGCTCCCTCTAGGGACAGCACTCTCTCACCTGTTCTGATACAGTACATTACCACACACACACACAGTGTAGATGACTGTACAGGGATGAAATGAATCACTCTTTCTCCTCAGAGCTCATTTATGAAGAATTGATAGACTGGGAGGAGAGGAACAAGAATGGAGTGATGAAAGAAGAGTCCGGTAACTCTTTACACAATACACAGCTACAAGATATAGTACATTAAGATGTGATAACAAGTCCTCTAGGTCTGTTGTGTCTGTGACACAGTGGTGAATGTTAGTGGACCGGGCCCCAGGGTTGGGGTTAATTGCACAAATTCGATTTGTAATTCAAATTCCAGTTCAGTCTTTGAATTCAGAGAGAATTTAACTCCTCTCAATTCTAATGTTAAGTAAATTCCAAGAATGACATTCCCAATTCAAAATTATCCCCAATAATTCCAATTAGAATTCAAATCCCTCAGGCTTTCAGGCTGATCATGTCACTGTTCAGCCAGCCTAGCTATAATGGAAATACAATTTAATTTTTTAAACCAATCCTGCTGTCCATTTTTTTTAATGCTAATTACGTTGATTCCATCAACTGGGAAATGTACAAATATTGAATTCCAAGATCAAAAAATTCGAAATTCTAACAGTCTAATTCCAATTAAATTCCGTAACGTGAAGGTTGTTGAAATTCAAATTTGAATTCAACGTAACTTCTCCACTTCAAGAATTGAATTGAAATTTCAAATTAAAATGGGTTTGACCCCAACCCTTGGTGGACCCTGCCAGGTATTAGGGATGGGCATGGTGATTCGCATATTCTAATATCCAAATGAATGTTAGTATTCAAAACATCAAAAAAATTGGGCCTATTTTAACAATGAAAAATTGTTACACACAAGGATATACAATGACATTTGAAAATCTTAATTAAATATAACCACAAACTTCTTTATGTACATGCATTGAGCTACTGCTGTTTCAGATGGTTTTGAAAGTAAATTGTCTACCGTTGCGACCGGTAAATGTAGCCTACAGTTCTGAGGATGCATAAAATTATTTTGTTTGAATTTAAAGCAAATTTTCTCTCATGGGCTATGGGTTGCATTTACATGAAAAAGCATTTTACTATCATAGTGCATTTAGCCCACTGGTTGGCTCTGACAATGGTATGCTATTTTCCTCACTTCAAATAGCAGTTAGCCTATAGTCGCGCACCAACAGAAGACCTGACACAGATCAATGCAAAACACCTTTTGAAACAGAATCCGTTCTATTATGGTGAACATCAGACTTCTCTTTCACTGTTGCTGTTAGCCTAGGCTACTGTTAGCCAAAAACACTGGAGAATAGCACCCTGAAATCAACTGCTGTTGTGGCATTATGCGTCATTCTGATTGGTCTAGAGTCTAACTTATTTTCGATTTTAAAAAAAATTGGCTCATGGTATTATTTGAATAGTGATATTTTAAAAATGTCCATCCCTACCTGGTGTGTGTATATAGTAGACCAGTGGTCACTAACCGGTGGATCGCGATCGACTCGTTGCTCTTCAAGGCATTCCTCATCGATCACCAAACATTTCTGTAGAAAAGCCAAAGACAAAAGGTTGCGTTCTTTTATTTATTTTATGTTGTGCTTTTGGCGGTAGGTGTACTTGATTCAGAAGCCCTGCACACTGGGTAGGCAAAGTTTACCCATTTGGAACGATTTCATTTGTCTAAAAAGACAAACTCCGCCTTCCCAGTGGACCGGCTAAAGCGAGTACGCCTACTGCGCTGGCCAATCGGATAGCTTAAATCACCGTGCCAACAGCTTCCCCAGCCACAAAGTTTGATACTAGCCTAAGTGACATTTCATGACTTTTAAAACCATGACCAGAGAGAGACTGTCAATTTGTTTTTTTTGTCAGTTAATGTCTTTAAGTTTTTATTCAACACTATTACAAAACATAAAATGCGCTTCTCCCTATGTCCACTCGCGCTGCAGCTGCAATGAATTATTAGCCAAGTCTATCGATAGCCATGCTTTTAAAAATTATTATTAGCAGCTCGTCGTGTCTATTTTTATATCGAGGAATATTTCACTTTCTCTGCTCATAGGAACAACATGAATTTGTGCATGAGGCAGATCAAATAAAATGTTTGTCACATGAGGTGCGACTCGAGTTTCGCCATCAGGTGGAAGACTGTGTCCCCTCTCTCTGGTCTGTCTCACCAGAGGAAAGGAAGGAGAGAGCAGGGACCGTGAGAGGCGGACCCTCTGCTGCTCTCTCCCTCCCTCCGCTGAGACTAATGATGTGTTCAAAACAACTGGGAACTCGGAAATCTCCTACTTCTGACTTCAGTGCATTCAAGACAATTGGGAAGCCGGGGAAAATAATCTGATCCATCTGGGGAAAAATAGTTTTGAACGGTCATCCAACTCTGAATTTCAATTCGGAAACTCGGGCATCTTTTCTAGAGCTCCGGCCTGAAGATCACTGACGTCGTAATTTGCGCCCCCCCCCCCCCCCCCCCCCCCCCCCCAGTAAACTAAAAAAGCAAATTATTTCAATCAATGCTCAGCTGTGCCTCGCAAGTGCTCCAACAACTGATCTATTTTATTATCAAAGCTTGAGTTTTGAAATATAATATGGTCTGAGAAGAACAATATTGCTAAGCATTTAGCCAATATGTTGTGATGTATTAGGCCTACTGTTCCTACAGAACTGTTTTTATTAGGTAGTTTAAAAAAAAATGTAAGCTTTTTTTTTTTTTTTTTTTTTTTTTTAAGCTGAACAGTAGATCTCGGCTTGATTTGACTGCAAAAGTGATCTTGACTCGGAAAAGGTGACCACTGCATTAGACATATACAGTATAAACCCTATTATATTTTCTCTCTCTCTTGCTGTCTGTCCGTCTTTGTGATAGATGCAGTGAGGGGGTTGGCCTCCCAGTCGTCCTCGGCCAATGACATCTCGTCCATGTCAACAGAGCAAACCCTGGCCTCAGACACTGACAGCAGCAGCATTGACACACTCACTGGACACCTGGACGAGAGCCAATGAGATCACACCAGGAAGTGTATATGTTTCTCTCTATTCTAGCTTACTTTGTCTCGCTTACCTCCTTTATATTTCTTTCCATCTCCTTTTTTTTCTCTAACTTCCATGCATAGGTCTATTTTTCTAAAGAAGAATTGTGCGATCTTGGACACGTATAGTTTAGCTGTAACCCCAGAGCAGTGTTTCACTTCTATCCTAAGCCTTATTTTTCTGACTGTGTGTAAGAGGTGCAAGTTACAATATCTATATTGGGTTAATAGCCTTTTTATTAGTATTTAAAGTATTCTGTAATATATTCTTCCATTTTGAATATCTGTCGTGAGAAATCTTGGCAAGGGACTTAATATTTACTTTGCCTACCTTTTTTTTATTTTATTGTTTTTGTTTTCAATTAAGGTTATAAAGATTTTAACCTAAAGACAGGAGTATCATTAGATTTGAACAGCTGCTTTCTGCATGCTACAGCGACAAACTCTAATCACATAATCAAATGTTCATCTGATGATCAACCACTAATCACATTTTTAGATTGTTTTAGTTAGGTAGCAGTGTTGAGAACAAGTGAGAGTGGTGCCTGCTTTGAGTATAGTGTTTTAATTGTCTTGAGTGATGTGGTTTGGAGCTGTTACTCCTCCTGACCTCCAGGGGTGGCTGTGGTTGCAATGTTGAGGTTTTATTTCCTTATAAATGTACTGTATGTAATAGTATCAAGCTAAAGCTCTGATAATGCACGTAGATATGTAGCTAGGCATATTTGTTTGTTAGACATTCAATGTACCCATAGAAACATCTTCTTATAGTACAATCAACCCATATGCCATAAGGTACAATGTGTATATTGAAATATCATTATCCTGTACATTTGAGTACAAAAAAAGGTCCATGAGTTTGAATTCTTTGCTAAATGTTGCACACCACTGACGACGTTTGACCCATACAAAACAAGACCCTTGTGAAACGTTTTTATTGATGATCAAATGCACGGGGCATCTTATTCTAAACCATTCCATCAGTACTGGAAATCCTTTGGGAGAAATCATGACATAAAACATATATTGTAATTGAGGATCTAGAGATGTAGCAACTTAACAATTGTTGTTCAACTTGCATGGTGGTGCATACACTGTACTTGTCTCGTGTGTGTGTGTGCTATATCGCTACCATGCTGTCCTCTCATCGCTCCTCTAATGGATTTAGCTTCTTCAAGACGAGGACAACCACATCGGTAGGTTAATGCCTATGGACGGCAGGACAGTCACACAGTGGTGGAGCACGGCTGTTGGTTTGGAATGTGGACATGTCACATAACTGTACAATGCCTAGTGTGATTCTGGAGCGTGTGATTCTGGAGCAGAACTCTGAGCATAGATAGAACCTTAGAACTAAACAGATTTTGACGAAAAGTAACTCTGTTGAATGATGGATATGCACAAGCAGACATAATGTAGTCAGAGGAGGACTGTACCCCATGTTTGTTTTCCTTTCAAACCATGACGGCCTTATTCATTCATCATGCCTTAAACGACCGGAGGAGTGTCTGGCTCACTCTTTACATCCTATTTCTTTAGGACTGAGGTGTGTGTGTACCATGTTTAAAACATTCACTGTGTACAAACTGTACATCTCATGTTTTATCTTGTTCATTTCCTTTTATTTTGTCATTTTTATAATGTATTGTCTGCAATGACATGCTCTTTCACAATACCACTTTGCTTTCATGTTGTCCTTCTCCATCAATTAAAAGTGGACAACTCAAAGAATGTGATGTTAATTGCTGTGAATGCAGAGGGTGCTGTACATCGATACCAGTTCAGAACCTTCTAGATGTGTGTGAGCGCCTCTTGCGCTTCCCCACCGAACTGGCAAATCGGCTGTTCCAGATCCCGACCCAGCACTAGAAAGTGCTAATAGAGGTGTGGTATAATCATCAAAGATGAGGTAAACATGACGCAAGATAAAGGTGTATGAGCCCGTGGTCTGAATCCATGGACAATATACTGTAGCTCATGAATATGCACATTTCTGATAATTAACCTTTCCATAATCCATTAGAATTCCTGAAGGCTTCAGCGCTTCATACTCAAATGGTTCCTCTCCAGCTGGCCTTAAAGATTGTGTAAATAGTCTTAGTTCAAAGACAGTGTCTTATCACTTCCAATCTCATCATACATACTTCACTTCCTCAGCACATACAGTACACACCCCTCGGCCAAAGGTCAGTCTCAGAAACTCCTGACAATTTTCTCCGTCTTCTTGGCCTCGTTGTTGAGCTCTCCGAAGGTGTCAAAGAACTGCTCCATCTCCCTCTGCAGGGCTGCGTTTCGGAGGTCTGCTGCAGCACGGCCCCTCTCTGACTCCAAGATCTTAGCCTGGACCACAGAGTACCACCGCCTCTGCTGAGCCAGGCTGGCCCTGAGGTCAAACACCTCTACCTGGAGAGCCTCGTTCCTCTCTTCCAGACTGGGAAAGAGGGGGAGGGGGGGGGAAAAAGGGTGGTGGGAGAGAGAGAGAGAGGTTAGGAAAATGGGGGGGGGGGGGGGCACAGTAACTGCTGAGCCGGGTTAGCCCTCAGGTCAAACACCTCTCCCTGTAGGACCTCGCTCCTCTGTTCCAGACTGTTGGTGAGAATCTCAATTGCATTTTCCTTGGTTCATTGCGTCCTCTCCCGTAGTAAAAAAGGGAGGGGAGGAATCAGGGAGAATCACAATTGCATTTCCTTAAGTGCTCGAAGGAGAGAGTGGGTAAGGGGGACAGAGTGAGAAGGAGGAGAGCGAAAAGGGTAAGGAAGAGCGAGAGGTCCTGAGCCAACACTTCGATCGAGTACCCTTTTTGGGGGCATCCATCGGTTAGGGTTATTGATGGTGAATTAGCCTATGTGACAGTCCGACATCATTGTCCCTGTGTGCTGTATGCTCCTAATTTTAGCTGTATGGCCAGTTAGTCTCAATCTGACCAGGCATCCCCTGTCTGTATCAGTAGTAGTGAGGTATGTGTCAGTGTCTAGGTTAGCACAGACCCTTTTATATAGCTCTTTTTTTTCCATCCACCGCGACACAAACACTATTTCTATGTTTTTAGGCATAATATTACTCCACCCGAAGAAAACAATTTCATGAAGTGTGTAATTGTCGGTTTTTGAATTCCGGTGTTTAATATGCCAGTCATGGCATTCATTCCTTGTGTGCGTAATAAATGACATGTCAAATAAATATCGAAGAGAAGGCAGGAAAAGTGCTTGTGGAATATTCCATGACTGATATCTGTCAGTAAACAGGATGGGGGGGGGGGGTGGGGGGGTTCACGGGAAACAGCAGAGTGGACACACACGTCTGGATAGAAAAGCTTTGCAACTCCTTTATCACTGAAAGTACACAGAGAAACCATGTCACTCCAAAAGCAAGCCAAAATGTGCTTGTCAACATGTTTATTATTATTATTATTAGTGTGTGCACATTAGATGATGATGTTCTTACCTGTGTATGCGTTCCTCATACTCCTCTCTCTGCCTGGCTATCTGCTGCTGGAG